>NC_090242.1:14582281-14632281 GCF_024489055.1 Chanodichthys erythropterus | reverse complement strand
AGACACAGTCAAGAAGAATCAAATCGGAAGAGAGAGAATGCCCTGGCTGCCATAAGTGATTTAGTCACTGCAAGGAGAGAGGATTTCAGTTAATTGAGTTATTTCAGTTTTACAATAAATGAGTAATAAGACATAGATGAATCCGAGTAGGCGGGCTTATGTTGCTGACAATGAAAAACTGTGTGTTTCAGTGCATCGATTCAAAACTCTAATTTAATGATTTGTTCAATCATCACTCAAATGTTCTTGGATGTCTCCTTGTGAACATTTTGTACATTAGAAATGTTTTACTTAAAAATAAATGTAGGTAAATATTAGTGTTGTTTACTGTGTACTGTTATATTGATGCATATTAATAAGAGAGAAATGTGTAAGAGCATACTTTTTAGCTATATCAGCAGCCTTCATTACTTTGTGTTCTTCCTGTGTAATTAACACCTGCGTGTATTTCTACGCTTTAATAACCCAAAGTATTTTCACAAGCTTTGACACATGGTTCACAGACCAATAAAACAGGCCTATTTACAGCATGTTTGTGTGTGCGAATCATATCAGTTTACACGTATATGTATGTTTATGACCTGCTAATCATTGAGTTCTTGTGCGAATGTCATTTTAATTAAATTAAAATCTTTTAAGACCACATTGAAAATCTGAGATTCGAGAATTTGAGAACCTGGAGATAATAAGTAGTATTAGGATTGTTAAAAACTGAACACTGTAAAATGAATTTAAAATGGAAGCATTTAGTTGTATCTATTCTATATGTTTGTTTCTTACATTTACGCTAAATCAATTAAGGTACTCCTCTGGGTACATTTTAAATTAAACTGTCAGTCAGCCTTCCATGTTGATTTAATGATTAAGTTCTTCTTCCACTTAAAAGGATCAATACAATACCAGTCAAGGGCTGGGTCGGTCTCTCTCTCTCTCTCTCTCTCTCAATCTCCCTCTCCCTCTCTCCCTCCTTCTATTTATCTTTCTCTGTAAACAACCATAAAATATTTTATTCAGATATAGTAAATATTACCCAAGGTCTTCTGGTCTAAATTTCCTTTGTGTTGTAAATCTCTTCAAGATAATGGCATACTGCTGTTAAATAACTGAATCCACTCCACATTCTCCAACATAACGATTTTTAGGCACTAACTTTCTGACTTAAATTTTTTATAAACAATTATCATCATGATTCAGAATTGAACTGAGAATGCCTTTTAAAATTAAGTTCAATTCCTGCATTTGAATTGAATTTAAAAGTATTAAAGGAACACTCCACTTTTTTTGAAAATAGGCTCATTTTCCAACTCGCCTAGAGTTAAACAGTTGAGTTTTACCGTTTTCGAATCCATTCAGCCGATCTCTGGTTCTGGCGGTACCACTTTTAGCATAGCTTAGCATAGTTCATTGAATCTGATAATAATCAAGTAATAATCAAGGAACTTTGCTGCCGTATCATGCAGCAGGCGCAATGATATTACGCAGCGTCTCTCACATACGTCTCCATGGCTGCAAGGCACGTTCCCTGTGCAAGCAGGGGCTCACGGGCGCTGCGTAATATCATTGCGCTGCTGCAGCCATGGAACGGCAGAAAAGTTCCTTAATTATTACGCCTGAATGAGAGTATAGTTCCTAGCCATATCAGCCTAGAAAATCATAACTTTTTATTTTCTGTCGGTCTTAGTACACGATTTAACTACAGAAGAGTCAAGTTTTAAATAGGAAAAATTTAAAAACTCTTTGGTCATTTTTAAGCGCGATGCTAACGGTCTAATCAGATTCAATGAACTATGCTAAGCTATGCTTAAAGTGGTACTGCCAGAACCGGAGATCGGCTGAATGGATTCGAAAACGGTAAAACTCAACTGTTTAACTCAAGGGGAGTTGGAAAATTAGCCTATTTTCAAAAAAAGTGGAGTGTTCCTTTAAACGGGATGTAGATTTGTACTGTGCTTTAAATTAGAATTAAATAACTTGAATTTATAATAACTGATGTATTTTTTTAATACATTTTTGTTGTACTTTTTGACATTAGCATTTCCAGAAATCTTATATATTAATAAACAGAAAAAAAATCAGAATCACAGAAAATGTTGACACGCATAAATGAACATGTTTTTCTTTTTCAGACTCTCAATCCCAAATGGAATGAGGAATTCTATTTCAGAGTAAGTTGCTTTTTCCGATTTTTATTTTTTATTTTTATTATTTTATTTATTTATTTATTTATTTTTATTTGGTTGTCCGGCATAAGCCAAACCTGGCTCTTCTAATTCATAAATTTACCCTATTATCATTTGTATCTGCAATTTTGTTCTTTTATTGAATCTTGACTCTGCCCAGTCCTATCAAGAAATCAGTGCTTTGTAATATATCTCGGAATGCACATCTGTTATTATACCTCACCTTTCGGCACCTCTACAATTGTAATAATCTATTATTAGAGGCAGCACATAAGTGTGTGACGTCGATGGCCGGTAATGTTGCTTGCACGTAAAACGATCTGAAGAGCTGCTTCATTTGGAAGTCCATTCACACAGACGTGATTTATAGGCGCTATTCTAAGCCCACGATAATGACCTCCCAATTCATTAGAATACTTTACTCACATTTACACCAGAACCAGGTTTGGCACTCCTGAATCTCACAAAACATCTCCGCCAATAAAATGGTTTTATATCTACATAGCAAATGCCTGCTTTAGAGGGTTAGGTATCTTGCATGGGACTGAGAAATGTGTGGGGGGTTTTTTATTAGCCATTCTATTTTCGGTTTATTAATTGAATTTCTTTGACAATATTAAACAAAAAATATTTAATAACTTTGCATTCTCTCTTCTGTCATGTCTGCAGGTCTGCCCACAAAACCACAGGCTTCTTTTTGAGGTGTTTGATGAAAACCGCCTGGTAAGAACCACCTCCACCTGACAGTATCATGTCAGTCAGAATTTTAGCAGGCATTTGACATTAATGGTCCTATTTGTCTTATACTTAATAGATCAATAATGGTATGATGATCCCTCCTTCTCTTAAATGTGTGATATATTGTGACCTATTGGTGTTATTCAGTAATTTGTTACCACTTTCTAGCTCTGCTCCAAAATCTAGTGAATTGCCTTGGTTCATTTCTACATTACTGACTACGAAGTTTTTGATAATCGAGCCACAGCTTCTACAATGAATGCATGCAAATTGAAATCTGATTTAGATGTAGTAATGTCTAGCAATGTGAATTCAGGACTAAATTCACCAGTAAAATAAGATTTTGAAATGCTTATGACAGATGTCATTGTCTTCAAATTACTGATTGGCTTTTTTTTTTTTTTTTTTTTTAAATTAAAGTTGAGCATTTCTTTTGACAACTTTTTGACACTCTCACTGCTTGCTCCTCTATGCTTTCAATCCCACGCAAGTTTTGAGAATAGAAAACACTAGCTTATATCACCAGTGTACCTGTACTAAAATTGTCATAGTACATCGAAAATGACTTATTTGGTACGCTTTACATTGGCAGCAACTCGCACAAATAGCGCAGAAAACTTCCAATAGATTCCAATAGAGTTTGATGCTAGAATGTTGCTAAGCTAAAAGCGCAATACTTTAAAATTACATGACAACCACAAAAAGTTAAAGGTGCCATTGAAAATTGAATTTACCTCGGCATAGTTGAATAACAAGAGTTCAGTACATGAAAATGACATACAGTGAGTCTCAAACTCCATTGTTTCCTCCTTCTTATATAAATCTCATTTGTTTAAAAGACCTCCGAAGAACAGGCGAATCTCAACTTAACACCGACTGTTACGCAACAGTCGGGATCATTAATATGTACACCCCCAATACTTGCATATGCCAGCCCGTGTTCAAGGCATTACACAAGGGCAGCCAGGATTAACGTCTGGAACAGATGAATCATCAGACTAGGTAAGCAAGCAAGGACAACAGCGAAGAATGGCTGATGGAGCAATAATAACTGACATGATCCATGATATCATGATATTTTTAGTGATATTTGTAAATTGTCTTTCTAAATGTTTCGTTAGCATGTTGTTAATGTACTGTTAAATGTGGTTAAAGTTACCATCGTTTATTACTGTAATCACGGAGACAAGAGCTGTCACTATTTTCATGTTTTAAACACTTGCAGTCTGTATAATTCATAAACACAACTTCATTCTTTATAAATCTCTCCAACAGTGTAGCATTAGCCGTTAGCCACGGAGCACTATCAAACTCATTCAGAATCAAACGTAAACATCCAAATAAATACCATATTTATGCGATTAGACATGCTGCATGACGAACACTTTGTAAAGATCCATTTTGAGTGTTATATTAGCTGTGTGAACTTTGTTTATGCAATGATAGAGTCGAGAGCTCGGGAGGGGGCGGAGAACGTGAGCAATTAAAGGGGCCGCAGCCTGAATTGGCGCATTTCTAATTATGCCTCAAAATAGGCAGTTAAAACAATTAATTAAAAAAAATCTATGGGTTATTTTGAGCTGAAACTTCACAGACACATTCAGGGGACACCTTAGACTTATATTACATCTTGTAAAAAAAACGTTCAATGGCACCTTTTAAATAGAAGATTAAATGAACCAATTTTTAATATTATCTTTTAATAGTGAGTGTAATATAACTGTATTTATAATCAGTTTCTTTTGACTTTGCATTGAATGAAACAATGCTGCCTTATAGTGACTAAAGAAGGCAACATAATGTTGCAGCCTACCTTTTGAGATCCCAGAGCACCTGTGATGCCTTAAAATGGCAATTAATGCAGTCTAGGTAGGCATCTCAGTGGGAATACAGTTTGTGTGTTCTCTGGTGTTCCAGTTTTCACTTTTTCTCCTCATAACAAAATATTTAGTCTGAAAATAGCTTGCACCTCTCAAATGTTCCTCTGAAACAATCATTAGAACAGTCTAAAAAATGACTGCAGAGAAGGTGTTTTTTATTATTTTGCAGCACAGAAAATCTTGGCGCTCTAGTTGTTTGACCTGCACTGAAAGATAGATACAATATTAATTGATGTATTAATTATGTGACAATAAAAGAAATTCCACTGTTATGCAACTGTTGTCAGTGCTAAATCATTCAGTAGTGTCCCCATAGCAACGATACTCAGTTGCTTTGGTTGGAATGCAGTTACCTAGATTTTGTTCTTGTACAAAACCACTTTTTTTCTTATGGGGAGATAATGTGAAAAAAGAATCAGTTTAGTGTTAAAGAAACATTTCTTGTTCCAGAAACATTTTTTGTCATGCTGGTTGAAGGTTTCTTCATATCCTGATAGCAAACACTAAGTTAAGTGGTCTAAATGTATTTAGATGTGTATATATCGTCTGTGGAAGGCATAGGACCACAAAATGTTTGTCCAGTGCAATGATATGATGTCCTAACTGCCTGTCAACGTATGTATTTTCATACCGCCTCACACCCTGCTTGCGCAGACATCATGTCATCAGCCCATTTCATGCTATGCAGAGTACAGGCAGACGTCAGTCACAAGCACCACAAACAAAACAGCAGCCACATTTTACAACCTCCTGTTGTATTGTCTGAATTTATCATAATCTCTCAAAACATGGTCTATACTAATTGGTAATGGATTGTAAATTACAGTCATGTACTGTACATGTTACATACAAAGTAGATTTAAATCATTTAAAAAAAGTAAAATAATTTGTTGTGCTTTAAAGTACTTATTTTTGATGTGCTGAGTAATGTACTAAAGCACATGTATCATTTTTATTTTTCATTTTGATTACAACAACTTCATTACAAATGTGTAACTACAAATTTATTTAAAGGTGCCCTAGAATTAAAAATTGAATTTATCTTGGCATAGTTAAATAACAAGAGTTCAGTACATGGAAATGACATACAGTGAGTCTCAAACACTGTTGTTTCCTCCTTTCTTATATAAATCTCTTTTGTTTAAAAGACCTGCGAAGAACAGGCGAGTTGCATAACAGTTGGGATCATTAATATGTACGCCCCCAATATTTGCATATGCCAGCTCATGTTCAAGGCATTAGACAAGGGCAGCCAGTATTAACGTCTGGAGCTGTGCACAGCTGAATCATCAGACTAGGTAAGCAAGCAAGAACAATAGTGAAAAATGGCAGATGGATCAATAATAACTGACATGATCCATGATAAAATGATATTTAGTGATATTTGTAAACTGTCTTTCTAAATGTTTCGTTAGCATGTTGCTAATGTACTGTTAAATGTGGTGAAAGTTAGCATCGTTTCTTACTCTGTTCAGAGACGAGAGCCATCATTATTTTCATTATTAAACACTTGCAGTCTGTATAATTCATAAACACAACTTCATTCTTTATAAATCTCTCCGACTGTGTAGCATTATCCATTAGCCACGGAGCACCATCAAACTCATTCAGAATCAAATGTCAACATCCAAATAAATACTGTACTCACATAATCCGATGTATGCATGCAGCATGCATGACGAACATTTTGTAAAGATACATTTTGAGGGTTATATTAGCTGTGTGAACTTTGTTTATGCAATGATAGAGTCGAGAGCTCGGGAGGGGGCGGAGAGCGCGAGCAATTAAAGGGGCCGCAGCCTGAATGGGCGCATTCTAATTATGCCCCAAAATAGGCAGTTAAAAAAATGAATTAAAAAAAATCTATGGGGTATTTTGAGCTGAAACTTCACAGACACATTCAGGGGACACCTTAGACTTATATTACATCTTGTAAAAAACGTTCGATGGCACCTTAAAATGTATGACATACAAGTTTCAATGAAATATATTTTAGGCATCTTTTAAACCAGTGATTCTCAACTGGTGGGTTGCAACCCACAAATGGGTCACAATAAGTTTGGGACCGGCAAGGAAAAAAATGCTAAAAGCAAATAAAAAGGCTTATTAACTTGCATGTTAACTTAACATGGACTGTTTTGGTACTATAATGATTTCCAGTGTAGAAACTGACGCCTGAAGCAAAACCATTTGAGAACCACTGAGTGCATTTTATAGCTCTGGATCTGAAGTACAGCTGATGACTGTCTTAATGTCAGTAAGTATAGCATTTGGTTTGTGACTAGGCAGTGGGATGTTGTCTGTGCTAACTCTGTGATGGATGTATTGTGTGTGCGCATGAGTTGTTGCAGTCCACAGGGAAAATGTTGTTGTTTCTCCTGTGTGATGGGTTTTGGCCGAGTTTCAGTGCAGAGCTGAGCAGAATCTGAGCGTCTTCCTTATATGTCTGAAGGAGCACATGGATGGTGTCCCACTGACTGAACACAGATTTAATGAATGATTTTCACGCCTTCTCATGTGCATTCTCTCTCTGTCTATTTCAATTGCTCTGTTATCTCTTTATTTTCTTCCCTGTCTTCTCATCAGTAACCCTGTATTTCTTTGCTGTTGTTTTCCCAGTTTCTCATTTTCTGCCCCTCTCTCCTGCTTTTTCAGTGAGGGTGGCTCTGTCATTCCACTTTCTTTTGTGCACAGCATTTTGTATCTTCAAACCGTTTAACAGCTAGCTGTAATGAGCTCTCATGGTTGTTCCCAAGTTCCAGTTCCAACTGGTTCATATTTTACTGTGGTCCAAGCAAGACAGTTGAGATAATGGCTTCTTTTTATAGTTAAGATGTAGAATTGGTTGTTCACAACAATTTATAGCAATTTTTGTAGATTTTTTATTTTTTTTTTTAGGACATTTTTCTTCCTTACGCAAACCGCTGTCATGGAGACACATAACCATCCCAGAGTCGTGTGGGTGAGCGAATGTGCTTCTTGAAAACAGGCCAGTTCAAATCACCCGTTTTGCATCATTCAGCCAAATGTTTGCTGTTTAGGCTTATGTAATGTTTCGGTTTTTAAAAAATGTTTTTTATATTAGCTAAGTAAATACTATGGAAAGTCATTGTATGTGTAGGTAGCACTGTGGAAGCCCTCTGTTGTAATTCCCAGAATGCTTGGTGCTGTGAAACTAATGCTTACGCCTCAATGTCTCCGTTCTTTGTTCACAGCTCAGCCACTGCAGGGCATGTGTGCCCTCCAAAACAATAGCCCCTTTAGAGAGCGCCCACTCATTCACAATCAAGGCCTTTCTTTCAGTCAGTGAGTCTCTCGCTCACTCCATCCAATAAGATGCTGAACTGACTTCATGTTTTATGTTGGGCTGGTGTTGCTGCACAGACACACTCTAAAGGGTGTTTACATCAGTATTATGATTTCCGTATAGCAGATGATTTGTTTTATACAAATGGAAAAATCCGAATATCATAGACTTAAAGGTTGGCTGTTTTGCTAAGCAACTTTTTACTAAACCCCTTAGCTCCCCTTTAGAAATGTGGTGGCAAGTTTTGCTTGGGTGAAGCGCAACTCACATTTTCTTCAGAAAATTTAACAATATTACTTATTGTTTGGCTATTTTTTCATTATTGTTAATTGTCTAATTTGAATTACATACAGTACAGTCCAAAAGTTTGGAACCACTAAGATTTTTAATGTTTTTAAAAGAAGTTTCGTCTGCTCACCAAGGCTACATTTATTTAATTAAAAATACAGTAAAAAACAGTAATATTGTGAAATATTATTACAATTTAAAATAACTGTGTACTATTTAAATATATTTGACAAAGTAATTTATTCCTGTGATGCAAAGCTGAATTTTCAGCATCGTTACTCCAGTCTTCAGTGTCACATGATCCTTCAGAAAACATTCTAATATGCTGATCTGCTGCTCAATAAACATTTATGATTATTTTCAATGTTGAAAACAGTTGTGTACTTTTTTTTCAGGATTCCTTGATGAATAGAAAGTTCAAAAGAACAGCATTTATCTGAAATACAAAGCTTCTGTAGCATTATACACAACAATTCAAAAGTTTGGGGTCAGTAAGAATTTTTATTTTTATTTTTTTTTAAAAGAAATTAAAGAAATGAATACTTTTATTCAGCAAGGATGCATTAAATCAATCAAAAGTGGCAGTAAAGACATTTATAATGTTACAAAAGATTAGATTTCAGATGAACACTGTTCTTTTGAACTTTCTATTCATCAAATAATCCTGAAAAAAAATATTGTACACAAATATTTTGTACAATTGTACACATTAAATGTTTCTTGAACAGCAGATCAGCATATTAGAATGTTTTCTGAAGGATCATGTGACACTGAAGACTGGAGTAATGTTGCTGAAAATTCAGCTTTGCCATCACAGGAATAAATTACTTTGTGAAATATATTCAAATAGAAAACAGTTATTTTAAATTGTAATAATATTTCACAATATTACTGTTTTTACTGTATTTTTAATTAAATAAATGTAGCCTTGGTGAGCAGACGAAACTTCTTTTAAAAACATTAAAAATCTTAGTGGTTCCAAACTTTTGGACTTTACTGTAGATGCTGTTGGCCTATATTCCATTCCATTAGTGATATACATGGAGTCTTTCACACTTCTGGCAATTAAGTGCCTTTGCTTTTTGTTTCTCCTTAGACAAAGTTTCAATACGGACAGTGTAGTGTAATCTCTCTGGGCTTTCACGTTGGCTTTAGCGACTTGTTCAGCCTTTCAGCAGTCTGTGTCAAATTGTTTGATATTTGCATATCTGATAGCAGAGGGTTCTGAACACTGATCTAAAGATTCTGATTTTCTTTTTGGATTGTGTTTGTGGTGCAAAAGCAAATGCCAGCATGAAAACTTTTTTTTTTTCTTTTTTTTTTTTTGTTTACCCCAAATAGATTTTATGAAGCATTTAGCACAAGCTTGTGGCTTATATAAATTTAAATATGGCTGTCAGTAGTTAGCGATTGAGCATATTTACAGAAATTCCATAAAATAAAAAAAAACACTTATTTTATAATTATTTTGTTTTCCAGATTACCCATAATTTAAGATGGTTTTTAAGCTGTTAAAAGAAAAGTAAATTGCTTTCTTGCTTTTGTTTTAGAAGTGTTCATGATTGTAGATTTATTCCCCCTCTATTTTTAATGAAATGGCCCCTGGGCTGCATCCTGAATCATTGTCACTGTGTTGAAAGAGAGTGACTGTCTTGTGGTTTAAAACTTCCCTTTGAGTATTTTTTTTAAATGCAGATGGAACATTTCAGCCATGCCAGCCCTTAAGAAGAAATATTGCATGTCTGTACAGAGGCCCCAACATAAAAAGCTTTAGTATTTCTCCAGCAAATGTACATTTCCTTGGTATTTTTTAGACAATGTCTGTAATGATAGTGGCAAACCTCTAATACTATCTTCTGTTTACTCATAGGACTGATTGATGAGGTTTTGTGTGCCTTGTTTTTGTGTTGTTTTTTTGGGAGTAGGGATAAATTCTTTTACCAGCTTGAGATGTGGGTCACACCATGTCCCAACTTGGCTTGGCCCAGTGTGCCCTGTGTGTGGGATGAGCACAAAGAATTATGAGCTTGTGGAGAGTGTTTCCTGAGTCAGCTGTGATCCCTCTCTTTCTCATTCCACCCCCGGCGGTCTAGTTCCTTCTGACAGATCAGTAGCAGCTGAGAGAGTTCTGTTTGGGTCTAACCGGGAACTGGGGGTGGGTGCCATCTGGATCATGTGACTTTGGCCCCCCTACCCTCACCTTTGCTTGCAAGAGCACCAGGCGTCCTTATCCAATCATGCCTGGAATGCAGCTTGCCACTTGGGCTATTTCTGCTGTCTGTCGCTATCGAACTGCAGCTCGAACAGTTTGACACATGGGATGTTTTTTTTTCTTTTCCCCGTCTCCCGTTCTTTCCAGATCCCTCTCTCTCTCTCTGCCTGAAGCTTGTGGGTTGAACTTTTAAGCTCCCTGGCAGCGCTTCACTGGTAGCTGTGAAACGAAACGCAGCCTCTGTCTGTGAGTAAGGGAAAGAGAGAGAAAGAAAGGAAAGAGGGTGGATGAGCAAGACAGAGAGGGAGAGCAAAAGGGGATCAGACACACTAAACAGTGGGTGAGACAGATCCAGGAAGAGCTGGTCAGAGACAGATCAAGGAAGACAGGAGAATGTCTCACCGGCTTCGGTTATATTTTGGATCAGGACGCAGTAACACTGCACCAGAGTTGGAGGAGCTAAATGGGACCGTGGAAGACAGAGATGAGAGAGGCTACAGTGGCGCAGGGGCCATGATATTCCATGCGCAGCCGCGAAACGGAGGACTTGCTGAAAGCCCAGAGTTGGGTTCAGTTGCTGTTTCGGATGCCTCTCTAAAGCGAAGCTCTTCCATGTTCATCCCACAGCTCCAGGGTCAAACTGAACCACGGACGACCAAGAGCACCTCTGTCCAGATATCTCTACAACGCTCAACTCTATCTCAAGAAGATGCATTGCCCTTTGATCCTCCTCCAGGGTACCCTCAAGATCCAGCTCCAGCCTACACTGAGCCTGGTGAAAGTTGGCACTTACCTCCACCTCCAGCTTACTATAGAGAAGAAACCACATCCTGCCAGAATGTGGAACAAAGTCAACCATGTACTGAGCCCGTCCAACCTAAGAGGCAAGTCTTTTGTGTCCGGCCATGTGATGGACAAAATGGTTATGCTAGTTTGGGTGTACCTAATGAAAGTCCTCAAGGGATTACCATTGGAGGTTTCAGTATTCGGAGAAGATCCGCAGATGGCTCGGATGTCCAGCAGTTTAGGATCATGCCATACAGCGAGGATGGCCAGAATAGCCACCGTTGGTCTGTCCAGCAAAGCTCAGACAGAGGTCCTGGCACACAAAGACTCGTCTTCCAGCTTCAACAGGACCAAGGACGGAACCCAAGCCCTACTTCTCAGGCTGACATGAGTGATTTAGGCATCACAGGTTCGAAAGGCAGCCGCTTGGTGCGGTATCCTAGGATCCGACTTGAGAGGAGCGCTTCACAGCCATTGCAATTCAGAGGAGCTCCTTCACGCCTCGGATCCATGCCAAACCTTCATGCCCCGATCTCAGAAATGGAGACTGAAAGTGAGATTGTTGAGAACAGAGCTCAAGGCTGCACATTCAAAATTAGGAAGGAACAGAACTCGCGACAGCCCAAGTTTAAGATCTATTTCAGCCAGGGAGGCGAGCACAGTCCCATTCTTGCACGGGATATTAGCGTTGGAAAGGTGCCTACCTGCAGCAATCCACAGGTAATTACAGCCGAGGGTCTAAAGTTGAACTGAATATGAAGTGCTTAATCATTTTTACATTTGAGGCCTGCTTTATTAACAAGCCATTGTTTAGTTACCCAAAGTATGCAGTTGGGTGTAGATCTCTCAAAGTGTGTTTTAGTAGTTTGTAAGTGGCTAGAGAATGGGAAAAACAGATGAAAGAAGAGCTAGCAGGATTTTGGTCAAGGAAAGAGGAGGTGGGTTCAGAAATGACTTACCCACATTCTGGGAAGTGAAAATTCCACGAAAATGAGGGCCAGGAGCAAGACGTAACCGCACTGTCTTTGGTTTCCCAATAAGTATACAAATTCTTATACTCAATATGATATTCAGAAGTGGAAAATATATAAGCTGGAAGCATTTTCAGATGTTGCTTCATTCATAGGGGCATGTCCACTTGTCTTTTTCCCCTCTCTTGAAGAGGAGCCTGTTCTATCTTTAGTCCCGTGTCAAGTGTTGTTGTTGGTTTTGAAAGCAGCCTTTCTCCTTTGGCCTGGGTCACCGTTCATCTCTTGTAACAGCTGTTCTGTGATGATTAAGGTCTAATATATAGTTACACATACTGCTTTTCTTAGTATGAGTAACTTTTTAAAACAAAGATTTTACAGCACTGTTCTAAAGTAGTATTTTAGAAAAACAGAGAGAATCTCCATGCGTAATAGTTATATTAAACTCAAGGCTTTGTTTTGAGTTTCTCACGTCTTAAGCATTTGCTTTTTCCAATGGTCCTCCTAGTTCTTTTTATATTTGCCTCATGTAATTAGTTATCTCTTCATGTTTTCATTGAGTTTAGGGGATTTGAAAGCCCCTTCAGTGATTCATTCCTGCTCATGTAAGATACCAATTCATCAGAGCAGTGCTGACACTCTTTAAGTGTGTGGCATTCATCAGTTTGTCACCAGCCATTACTAGTACTAAAACTAGTATTCATCATGTGCAGAACTCATGCTGCATATCAGCATCTTTCTGATTGAATATGGAAAGTGAGACTTCAATTTCACAGCGATCACATTTGCAATTGGAAGGTCTGGAATCTCTGAGATGTCTACATTCAAGAATCTTCCGATTCCACAAACAGGAATGTCATACACACATACCTTCCTCAATTTCCATGGCAGCTAATGGCAGCATATGTATTTCCAGTACCTGCTCAAAAGGCTTTACTGGAAATGAGTCAGTCAAGGAGCTAAATGTTCCGCCAGCAGAGTTCATCAACTATAGTGAACTTCTCTCACACAGATCTGTTTACTTCTTGATGTCATGACTGAATGCCTCAAGCATATATTTGCTGAATTATCTCTGAAGATAAGGCTTGTAATACATCATACCTATAGAGTTCTGGTTTACAAAGAATATCTACTTTTACAATACAAGTTCTGTAACAAAACTACTACTTTTAATAAGATGCCATGTAGAATATCCCGAATTCAGTAGCTTTCAAATGACTATATCACATTTCAGTCATCACTTATTGCATTTGTTCCCTGTGGGGTGCATGGATTTTCTGCAGACTTGCCAGTGCTCTCAGGTTAATACAGGTGACTGTTTGCCGTCTCACAAGTTTTAGCAAGCATGATGTGGGGATGTGGGGGAAGATCTCACGTAAGTCTGCTGTGGCAGCTTTCTTACAGATCTCAAGATTTAGAGCTTTAAAAAGTCTGTGTGTGTTCAGAAGTAAGAGAAGAACAATTTGAGAGAATGAAAATGAGATTTAATGAAAGAGACAAGCTCTGTCAGCATTTTCTATTGCTGTGTTACCTTACTGTTGTGGCTTGGACAGGAACCCTGTTGCTAAATTTGTGGGGTGTACAGTCTTATTTTAGCATCTCCGAGTGTTGCGGATCAGTTGTCGGATGTTTTTTCTCAGGTCTTGTTGTCATAACCCCTGACCCTAACCTTTGCAGTCCTTAGCTACATGAACTACAGCTTACAAATTAATAGGCTCCTTTTGATCTGTTGTTTGGTTTGACAAATTTCCCCTCCACTTTTTGTGTCTCTTTTTAAACAAGGCCTCTTGGCTTAAGGCCTCCTGCTGTCTTGATTTCTGCTTGTTTCCTCTGTTTCTGCACTTTTCAGCCTCTTTAACAGCTCGAGTCATCTGCTAACTCAGCTCCGTAAAGGACGATGACTAAGCAAATATTTATTTTTAACAATCAGACCATTGTCTGAGAACAGGGTTTTCAGGGTCATAAAGACATGATATCTTAATTGTCTCAAAGTTACTGTGAAGTTAAAAGAATTCAGTTAAATCATTTTCACTTCTTTAAAGCATCACTTTTATTGCAGTAGGGTAGGAAAATAGTTTCCTTAGTGACCACAATCTTTGTCAGGACACAATGGACACTATACTTCTGCAATGTGACCTTTAAGACTCAACTAGCTTATGTTTCTTAGGTCATTCCTTCATACCTTTTGGGGAAATTAATTGCTTCATTTTGCTTCTGTTTGTGATTCACAAATGCTGTTGGTGGCTTGGTGGCTGTAACCCCATTTGACTCAGAAATACTTAACATTTAATCAGAGGAATGTCTCGGACATGGTGGGGTTTCCATGATGAATAGGGGCTTGAGAATGTATTTGTGGTCTTGTTTTTCACTCACCACCACAAATAGTGACTCATACTTAACCTTTCCACAATAAATGAGCGTTGTTGTCCGAAAGCTACACCCATTCTGCTGCTCTGATGCTGACTAACTGAATGTCTTTTTTATTTTATTTTATTTTATTTTATTTTATTTTATTTTATTTTATTTTATTTTATTTTTATTTTTTTATTTTTTGTTTTCTTTTGTTTTGTGTTTTGTTTTGTTTTGTTTTTTGTTTTGTTTTGTTTTGTTTTGTTTTGTTTTTTGTTTTGTTTTGTTTTGTTTTGTTTTGTTTTTTGTTTTTGTTTTTGTTTTTGTTTTGTTTTGTTTTGTTTTTGCTTTTGTTTTGCTTTTTGTTTTGCTTTTTGTTTTGTTTTTGTTTTGTTTTTATTGTATTTTTTATGGAAGTTACACCCATTCTGATGCTTACTAACTGGGTGTCATTTTTTTTTAAAAATGTTTTATTTTTTTTTTATGCTCAGCTGTTTATCAAGAGGTTCTTTTTGGACTGTTTTTCTGTATGCATGTGGTAGTTTGACCAGTTTTGAGTTGTTGCTAAAGATCTCAGATTTAATTCCTGCTTCCGGAGTGTGTCATTGTTTGATTGCGCCATTGGTATTGGACAATGTTCTCCCAAATGTGATTCCTGTTAACTACACCCTGTGTGTATTTAAATTATTTTACTGTGTAGCGTTATTGTCATTTTCATTAGGAAGCTTATTCATGGTGATTTCGTTTTTACAAATACATTCAGTGCCCTAAACACTGTACACCCCAGATTGCGAGTATGTGCGATGCTCGTCCTTGTTGTCTTAATAAGTTTATTCCACACACAGGCTCACATTGGTCATGATCGGTCCAAGAATGGGCATTTCAACCATGGTCAGGTAATCTACTGGTCTACCCTGACCCAACTACCTGACAGTCACAGCTGACAATCTCACAGTTTGGCTTATTGGGATTGGTGGGTGGATTGAAGGCTTGTGATTGGCGGTTCATACATTAATACACTTCTTACTTTTGACCCTTACTTATTGCTTATCTGCTGCTCCTCACTGGGTTGTTTGTCAGGTTTTTCCCTTTTAAAGTGACACCTTCGAAATTAACACTGCCATTATTACTGTATTTCCTTTTACTCTCTCTTTCTCATACATACACATTCATTCATTCTTGGGTTTTACAGCTGTGTATTTATCCTCATCTTTGTGGTTTTCCTTGCCAAGTCCTGCTGAAGTCAGTCACTGCCAAAACTCTTCATTACTACTATTTCTATTATTTTAATTTCATCTCGCCCTCTCTTGTTCTTTCTCTTTCACATACAGACCAGAGATGACTTCCTCGGGCAAGTGGATGTGCCTCTTACCCATTTACCGGTAAGTTCATGTGCTCTTGTGACATTCAAGTAGTCATCTGGTTTGCTATTATAATTTCAGAACATTTTTTAGCTCTGGACTGAAAGAGTAAGAGATGGGAGATATTGAGGGTCACATGACTGCAATTAAGCAACTCAAAACGTTGGAGCCCATATCCCTGTTCGGAGTGGAAAGGAAATTGCTTGGAATGTAAACACACAGACTGCTTCTGAGAGGGCTATCCCAACAAAATAAATCACTCTGCCAAAAATGGGACGCACTTTCAGGGTGGCCCAGTTTAGCCCCTAACACAGCATTATTCAATCTAATAATGTAGTAATGTTTGGTCAGTGCAGCATATTGATATTCGATACCATTTTCGATACCACAAGGAAAGCTGCAGTATATAAAATCTCATAATTTTTTGAGAATTTGAGTAATTTTGTTGCACAGCACAGGGAGGTTTTATTTTAAACTTAATTTGTTAAAAAAAAAAGTAAACAGACAGGAATAAAATAAGAACAAATAAGCAAATTTCAAACGATAGCACAAATAAATATACAATAGAATAAAAAGACAAATAAAATGGTACAAATGAGAAAAAAGTGTTCAGGTAAGAAATACTACAGAAAATAAAGTAATAAAATATAAAATTACACTGAATAGTCTTCATTGTAAAAATTAAATAAAGATTCATGCAATTAAAGTTACAAAAGTTATTCGGTCAAGAGCAAAGAGTGACTATCATCAGTTCCAATATACTGTTACACATGCATTTTCTTTCTCAACTATTTACGTTCCAAAAACTGTACCTGCGTATTTACCTGAATGCTCGCATTTTTGACATATTTTTGTGTGTATTTGAACATTCAAACACAATTAGCCATGAAAAAACTTTGGTAAAGTTTGGTACTTGCGACCATGAGCTGTTTGAGAGGCGGCAAAAGAACAAATGAAACTAGAAGCTAAAGTTAGTAAACAAACTTTGATGTTGGCTTGACAAAGCCTGAGGCAAAACAGCCAACACACATGTCTGTTTGGTGTTCTTGAGAAAGAACAAAGAAAGTAAGTAAGAAGGAATTTCTTGTATTTTGGGCTGTAACAAACAATTGTTTTGTCGATACTTCTATCGATTATTTATTGGCTCCATTTTATCTTTGGTGTCTTTAACTTATAACTACTAACATTGATCATTAAATTGTGTAAATGTTTTTACATTGTACTTATATTTTTTAAAATACCTGCATGTATCGACAACTCTAGTATAATTTATATAATTACAATTGAAAATGTAAAAATGTATGATGTTACTAAGCTCGCGCGTCAACCTGAGAGATCAGCCTCCTTACCTTAAAGTGTCAAATTTCTCGGTTTCTGAATGGACAGTTTGGCTTGATTGACAAACGCTAACGTTCGGGCATGATTTATATACCATCGACCTGTCCTAAAACGTTAGCACGCTTTGATCGATGGTTTGGAGATCGTGTGTTTCTCCGTTCGAGAGCGCATTTCCTGTTCACATCCGCGACAAAACAGCTGATTATTTATGAACGGAAGCTCACAGAAATGTGAAAATTGTCTAATTTGAAAGAAAATATCCTAAGCTAAAAGATGATATAGTGTGACTAATTGAAGCAGCCCTTATCAAAAGTGTGGGGGTCGACTTCTATCTTTTCAAAACTGCGGGGGTCCTGACCCCCCTGTCCCCCATGCCAACGGCGCCCCTGGCCTTTCATATCTTTTTGCTTCAAAACAGTCCAAAACCACACGGGATCTCAAAGACAGGTGTTGGCAAGCTTTGTGCTTGATAAAGTCAAAATGGCATTTTGTTTGTTAACTTTTGAGCAAGAGATTCTTGCAGTGTACATTTAGGAAAAAATCAAGAATGGAACAACTCTTGTTTTTGTTTAAAAGTATTTCCAGTGGCTAAGTGAGATTTCTGTGCTGGACTGCATATTTAGACTCGCACACAGATTCTGGTCTGTTTTCCTTGTGGCCGCCTACATATCTACTGTTCACTTCTGCATGGTTGCAGTCCAGACCACTCGCTCCTTTTCTGCCTGCTCTTATTGCTGAATATTTAAAAGTGGTTTCCTATACTTGGATCAGACACGTATAGATGGATATATATTTCCTTGGAGTGTTTATTTATTACTGTACCTTGCAGATTTTTGTTTTTACTGGTTTTGAAGTCTGAATGCGCTTCACCTCCAGTTTGATCTAGACTTGCCAAACAGGAAATCTCCCCCGTTTTCCTTCAGGGCCTCCAATCTTTCCTCACATAGTTTTGGTTTCGGGCACTGGCAGAGGTGCCAATTCCATCAATTTCCATCAGATTGTAGCCACTAATGACCAGCCATGAATATCCAACCTGTGGGCAGTTTAAATGTAACGGGAGAACAGTGTTGCATAAGACAGCTGGACGTCACCCAAGGGTCTATATCCCCCATTCCCCACCCTCAACCAAGCTGGGACTGTTATATATGAATGCTTTGTGAGATTTCACTAAGATTAGCCCAGATTTGAAGCATGTTTGTTTATTTTATGTGTTTTTTGTTTAGACGGAGGACCCTGCAATGGAGCGGCCATACACGTTTAAAGACTTTCTCCTGCGTCCAAGAAGGTCAGTGGTTATGTTGATTTCACAAACACAGTACAAGGACATTAGTGGTTATATTTTTAGTTGCAACAGTTTGATGTGTTGGTTTTGCATTTATCAATACAGCACATTTGACATTTGTACATTTTTTCTGCTTGAACAAAATGTGCAGCTACCAGACTAACACCAACAAATCCCTTTAATGCTTTGTGGGTATAGTTAGTCATAGATTTTGCATGGGAACAGTTAATGCTTCTTTTGGACTGCACTTTATATATATTTAATTTACTCTTTGATTACTCCACTTGACTATACACTATACTTCACTATAAGGATACGTTTTAGTTTTTCAATAAAAACTTTTCCCCTTTTTTAAGATATTGAAGCTCTCAAAACATTAAAATATTTTCAAAAAAATATTCTGGTTAACTTCTTTGTAATTAAGGGCTAAACAAATTCAGTTACCACTTAAAGAAAGAAAACAAAATACATTGAAAATGTGATGTCTGTACTATATTTTACTACACTCTGATGACTGTACTTGACTTGCTTTAATGTCCTGTAGTCATAAGTCTCGGGTGAAAGGCTACTTGAGACTGAAGATGGCCTACCTGCCAAAGAACGGAGGGCATGAGGAGGAAAGCAGTGAGATGAGGGAAGAGGCTGAGGTAAAACCAAACCATTAGTAGAAACAATGTATATATGTATTTCCTTTGAATGGCTCAACATCCCCTCAAGTGTTCATTTAAAAAAGAAATTACTTAAGAAAATGTTCATTTCTAAAAACAAAGATGACATTTTTCATTAATAGATAATTCTGACAAATATATGACGCATATATTAATAATGCACTAACAATGTTTTTAGAAATAATATAGGAATTTGTTCAGAAAGTAAAATTTATCATATTGAATCAAATTTATCATAAGTTAATCAACTAAAATCTATGAATATGACATGCCAAAATGCAAGTAAATTAATGATTAATAAATAAATTACAAGGGCAGTGCCAAATAAATTGGAGAACATTTTCTAAGTCAAAAGTCAAAGACCTTTAAAAATAAATAAATAAATAAATAAAAAATTCTAGTACATGAAATTTAAATTAGATGTGGTACTTTTGTGTATAGATGAAGACCATCCAAGTTTATAGACCTTGGCACAAAACAGAAAGATGGCACTTAAATGTCTCCTTTCTTGCTTTCTTTCCTACTTTTGTGATTTTAGTGTCTCTTTATCCTCTCATCACCACAGACTACTTGGCATTTTTCGTTTTAAAGTATGCCATTTGAACCCGTTGACTGTCTGGCCTTTCCTTCCTTTAAAGGGATAGTTCACCCAAAAATGAAAATTTTATCATCCTTGTCTCACCGTCATGTTGTTCTAAACCTGTATGAGTTTCTTTCTGTTGAACAAAAATTATGATATTTGAAAGAATGTTGGTAATCAAAGAGTTGACAGTAGTCATCGACTTCCATCCCAACCCCCCCATCCCAATTTTCATTTTGATTATTTTTTTTTTTTCTCCCTGCTAGTGGAGAGTACGGTGTCATAGCAACTGCGATACTAATCCTAACGTATCAAGATGGAATAGGATTTTAACATTTGAAAAATTGCACACTAACTTCAAGACGCATTACTTCCTTATTGAAATATTGTCCCAAAAAATATATGTTTTATTTTATGAAAACTTTTGGTACTAAAATAATTAATTTTGATGAGTAACTCACTTCTACTACTTTGTCTCTCAATTTATATTTCTGTCTCTCACTTTCTTCTTCTCAGGGTTGGGAGGTGTCAGACTCCACTGATCCGGGTTCACAGAGACCTCAGCAGCTCCTGCCTCCGCTGCCTCCAGGCTGGGAAGAGAAGGTGGATAACCTGGGCCGAACCTACTACGTCAACCATAACAACCGCACTACGCAGTGGAAGAGGCCCAGTAGTGTGTATGTGGCCTCTTTTGCCATTTTATAAAAAAAATTTAATAAAAGCACAACAAGTAAAAATGAGCAAAGACACTGAAAAAAAAAGTTATGACCTTTTTTGTGACATAAAATGATTTCTTACAGATCAATTTGCAAATGTATATTGAATTTATCATAAATTTCGAACAACCTTATCAGACTCTGATATGTGCGGAACAAATTTTTTCTCCCCGCCTGTGCTTTAGGGATGTGGTTTCAGAAACGGAAAATGATAATCATTTGCGGCAGATTAACCAGGAAGCCCACAGAGTTTTCCGCTCTCGACGGCACATTAGCGAAGACCTGGAAAATGAGCAGCTGGACATCAGGGACATAGACGACGTTAGTATTTAACCCCTGACCTCTGTGGCTACGTGAGCTAGATGGCATCATCATTTCTGTGAAAAGCCTTTGCTTTTTTTTTTTTTTCCTCATTGTGATTAAAAATCATAAGAATATCTGGTCTTTTTTTACTCATTTACTGTCATTTTCTTGATAAGAGCAATATTCTGTTCTTATGCATATCCCTCCTTTTCCAGTCATGGGAACCCATATCAGAGGAAGACCCAACTTTAATGACTGACGTTCTGAACCATTCTCTGTCCGGACCCTCCTCTCTGGCAATGCCCCTCTCCAGCACTCCAGAATTCTCAGATGAGATCAGCCTTAGATTGTCTCTCGCTCCAGACACAAACGGTGAAATCCCAGGACCCAGCTCTGCTGTGGTAAGAGCAAAACAAAACAAAACAAAACAAAGATCTGCTGTTTAAATCTGCTGTTATCTACAGTATGTTTTAAGGGCCAGAGAGAGTTTTTGGTAAAATAAATATCTTTAGATACAGTTAGTGGCCAAAAGAGATATCTGGAGGGGATATTTGTTTTTAATGACCCTACAAGTTCGATCAAATCATCAAAATATGAGGAAAATATTTGATATGTTTTAAAATATTTTAAATATGAGGGAAGAGCAAAACATTTACAATTTTTGTTTTGTTTTTGACAAAGTAAAACTACAGCTACAGATTTTATTTGACTGAAAAAATGCATAGGAAAAAAAGCTGACAGGAAAAAGCATACATTGACTATAACATAATATTTCATTGGTTCTCTATTGTTTTTTTTGTTTTGTTTTTTGCAATTTCTTTGTATGACAGCCTGGCCAAAAATTATGTCTGCACAGTTTGGCATGTTTCATTGCGTTATCACAAACAAAACAAATGACTCCAAGCACAACTGGCATGTTTTTAGTCTACTCTAGGGTTTTGCATTTGAAATTTGTTATTAGTCATGTCAGAACTAATAGCTGACTCTGAAGCACATCCACACATGTGCACCTCTGTACACTCATGCTGAATCACTCGGTGAGTCATTGTGGAGGCAGCGCAGGGGTCTTCTGTAAACTTCTGAGGAAAGGAGCCAGTCGGTTGGGAAAAATCTCTCTTACTATGGCTTTGGTCATATTGCACTGAAGTCTGGTTTGTTTTTAAAATTTTTTTGGACTTTGTGGTTTTCGCAATGAAATTGGATAACACATTGTCCTTTTGTTTAGACAGTGTAGTCTACATGTCCAGATGAAAATCTGCATTTTCTCACGTTGATCTGTGTGGAATAATTGTGTTAAACAACTGAAGGTGCTACAGTGTCTTATTTGTAGCTGAAAGTTAGATTGAATTGTTAGTAAACGAACATGCAAGTCGAAACTGAACATTTTGCCTTTGCCTAATGACATCTGCCGAAGTGATGAATTCATCAAGCGTATCAGATACATAAGCGCCAGAGGCATTACTGCATTTAAACAAGTCATGCATGCGATGTGTTTAAAAATGCTCAATCATTCACTCATCTACCATTTCAATACATATCAAATGGCGCATGTGAGTGTAGACACTACTGAACTCTTGTGTATGAGTTTGGTCATGTCACATTTGAAAAGACAAAAAAAAGTACTTGAAAGCAGAGGTTGAATAAATATGTACTTTTAAGTACTTTTTTTTGTCTTTTTGAATGTTACGTGACAAAATATCGTCACGTGTGTGTGTGTGTATATATATATATATATATATATATATATATATATATATATATATATGAAATAGGAAATTATTTTAATTATATTATTATTATTATTATTATTATTATAAATTATTAAATGATATTATTATTTTATGTTTTGTATTAGATGAGTAAATATGGACACTATGTATTTTTTTGTGTGAATTGAGAGCAATGCCACATTCCAAATGACAGACAACTACTTTAAAGCAGAGTTTAAAAAAAAAAGGAGAGAAAAGAAATATAAATATTATTAAATATGAAATTATTTAAATTAAATATTAAGATTGTATTTTTTTCTTTTTTGCTTCTCAGATCACAAACAACTATACAAATTTGAGTCAGATATACAAAATAATAGATTTTTGCTGGCTGTATGACTTTGAGGAATTCAGGGCCTGTACCACTTAGAAAATATCCATTCAGAAAGATATTAGATATTTGTCTTTTTTTTTTTTATTTATAACAGTGTCTAATAACTTTTTATCTCTTTCTCTCACTCCAGCAGAGTCATCTTTCCTCTCGGCTACGCTCCTCTAGTATGACTGATGGGGTCAGTGATCAAACTCAACCTCCCACTCCAACGGTACACCTGCTTTTCTCCTCCTTACCTCTCCTTCACTCTGCATGTGGTGATTTTTTTCTTAATTTAATCACAGTAACGTACCATCTTTCACTCTTTTGACGTCAAATCAAGAACTATAAAGTCCCTAACACATTCCTAAGTTGATACCAAAATGTTCCTGTTGTCTCTAATGACCATCTTGGCTACCCTTTGGGAATGACATGAATGTGACAATAGGAATATTTGATAGCACTTTAAAATGCTTTAAAGTCAACATGAAGTTAAAATTAAAACCAACCCTATTTACTTCATTAATACCTGACCTTATTATAAACTATTAATCAATTCAGATTAATTTCAAAACAATTCAAAGAAGGAAAAAAAAACTTTGTCTTTGTAATTTTTCATCAAAGTGATATAGTAGGCTCTGCTCCTCAAACAACTTGACTTTTTTTAAGATGACATCATTAGTGCCTCTTATTTTCCTTCCCCTCCAAACAAAACTTTTCATTATCCAGTCAATCCCACATGGAAATTATATCCCAAACTACAGTTGCTACGATGGGTTGATAATAATGTTTCATGTTGACTTTAATAAACTTTGGAGCCATGACACTCACGGTGCTCATATAGGTGACACAGGTTCAGGTCTGACATGGATGATTTCCTGCAAATGTTTTCCATCTTTCTACTGTATCTGTCGAATAAAATAACACACATTTTCTCATTACGTAATGCTTGACAGATCATTAATGCACATGCAGAGGTAGCTGTTTTTTGGAAAATAAATATATACTTCTATTTCACTGATCTGTTAAGCATTATATTATGTAAGTGGCTAAATAGTCAACATTATAAAATGTCACATGATGTTCACTCAGAAACGTAAGCACCTTTCTTTGTGTTTGTGTAGTTTTTGTGTGCGCATGTCAAATGATAATTCAGAGTGACTTATAGGGTATTATTAAGCTTCCAGGATTGATTTATCCTGGCGATTAAGTTGTCATCGGATGAGTTGGCGTGTTTTCATGGTGATAATGTGACTGGGAGTTATCTTAATAGAACATTTTCCAGTGCAGCTTTCTCAGTAATGTTTGGAAAAAAGTGCTATGTTCTATAAAAGAGTTTGCAATGGATTGTCATCGCACAGGGACATTTCCATTTACACATCAGTTTATTGATGGAGAAACTCTTGTTAATGCTGATTTAGAGGAATTACACAGCTATAACATCTCATAATGTACCACAAACTAAGTAAAAACTTACCACTGAGAAACATCCTGCTCAAGTCATACTTGCGATGGAGGTTCGGGTTGATCAACTGGTTCTTATCAACATTGTCTGGCTCAAATTGATATGGTAAAATCGAAGCCATTGTTACTGTCCTTACATGCTGTAATCGGTAGACCAATCACAACAGATTGGATCATCTGACCATTCAGAGCAGAGTAGGCTCTTGAAAAGGAGGGGTTTAGAGAGACCGAATCTTCAAACGAACTGTTTCAGACTCTTTGAGAATTAGGTTGTATGGGATGTATTTTATGAGAAATTGTTGTTGGAGACCTCCAAAACAAAATGAACAAACTTTAAAGAGACAGCTTACCAAAATCTTTTATTAGTCTAACAAACATCCATAATGTAATTTGTTTCATGCTTTAAGATGCATGGCTGCACGTAAAAATTAGCTTGAGATAAATAGTATGCTGTCTCTTTAAATGATCTACAAAATCCTGTTTTACAGCAGATAAGCCACATATGGTAAAATTAAATTACCCATGTGGATGAGGTCACTGTGTGAACTGCTCCCGTTTGCATGAGACAGGAAACAGACACAGACACTGGAAGTCCACCACATCTTTGAAACACTATTGCTTCATTTGAAGGGCAGGATTCCCAGCCTTGAGACTTTTATGTATTTATTTTCAGAAAATGTCCTGCTGGCTGTTTTCACGTGACAGTCTGATGGCCCCATCAGCTACTGTGTGCTACTGTTTGAAATTAGGCTTGTGGAAGGGTTAAGAGGTTGGCTTAGTCTCTGAGTGTTTTGGTGTCCATTTCATTATTGAATCGTGGCATTTAGACCAGTGCATGCTGGGAATTTCCAAGATACAATCTGGCAGCTCGTGCAGGAGAGTTGGATGTACTGTGAATTAAGGTCAGTTATTAAACCTTATAAAGGCATAAAGCAAATGTGATGCACACTCACTTTGGATTTACTTCTAAGCCTTGTATGATTTAGTTGTTTGTAGAGCTTTATTTATATGAATGCTAGATGTACTGACAAGGTGTTCAGAACCATATCAACACTCGACTCTGGAGTAGTTCACCCATAAATGACAATTGTCATTATTTACTCATCCTCATGTTGTTCCAAAGTCACAGGAGTTTCTGTGTTATGTGGAGCACAAAAGGAGATGTTTTAATGAATGTTTGTGCTGCTCTTTTTCATATTGTAACCAGGGCATGTCAGGCTCTAAGTAGCACATACATACAACTCATGCTCTATATTCCATGAAATCTAAAGTCGTACTTTAGGAAAAGGCAGAATATAAGGCAGAATTTACACTTCTGTTCGAAAGTTTGGGGGTCGGTAAGATGTTTAATGTTTTTGAAAGTCTCTTATGCTCCCCAAGGCTGCATTCATTTGGTCAAAAATACAGTAAAAACAGTCGTAGTCTGATTATATTATTGCAATTTGAATAAACTGTTTGCTAATTTAATATATTTTAAAATGTAAAATGTAAAGGCTGAATTTTTAGCATCATTACTAGTCTTCAGTCAGTGTCACATGATCCTTCAGAAATCATTCTAATATGCTAGGGGTGTAACGGTACATGTATTCTCACCGAACCGCTTCGGTACAGGGCTTTCCGTTCAGATGCGTATGTGTACTGAAGCATTACATTGCAACATTGTAGCCTAACCACCATTTCGATAAGAAACAAAGTGTCATCCTTCAAATTCTGTCCATGAAATCATGAAATGTAAACAGAAAATGCCGTTTTGATGCGGCGTGACAGATCACCGTACAGGCGCGTCAGTTCAACCGGCAGCACGAGCTCAGAGCGCGAGCGAACGTGATCATCTCTTCCTCTTTAATACTCGTTACTGAATAAACATGAAAGAACACCTGAAGGTATGTTGAAAGATACAGTACAACTCACTGAAACGGTCATATCTTGTGTAATTGCTCAGTGTTTCAACGGCAGAAAGACATCAGTGAAAGCTTGTAAACAATATGTCGTAGCATTTACCTCAGAAAAGCCATTCAGTGTCCAAAGTTTGTAAGTTCGCTAGAGAAATGAACTCTTTCGCTTAACATATGCATTGTATTAGCCTATATAATCATTATTTTTTTACTTAAACTTTTAGTGATGTCCTGATTAAGCTATTTAATGTATGTTTAAATAAATCTGTTGTGAAAATGACAGCCACTGTGTAGAAATGATTATATTTCAACAATGAATTGGAGTAAAAACATTTAAAAGTTAATGCAAAAACTGCCTTATGTGCAGCTTACATGTTTGCATATAATTTGTTATTTGAGTGTTGATTATTTTATCTAAAAATAAAAAGCAATTGAATTTAGGTTAATAGTTTGGGCTCAGTTGTTAACCTGTAATATTATAGCATAATGTTCAAGAAAGGGCTCCCTACATAGTTTATTGCATTAGCAGAGATCTTTTTTTTTTTTTTATCCTTAAACTATTAGTTATAATTTAATTTAATATATTTAAAGATAAAAACACAATTTGTTCAGTAAACAAAAAAAAAACAAAACAATTTTATGTTTAGTTTTCTCCCCACGTGCTGTATCGAAAACCGAACCGTGAGTTTTGTGTACCGTTACACCCCTCAAAAACATTTCTTATTGTTATCAATGTTGAAAACCGATGTGCTACTTAATACTTTTGTGGAAACCGTAATATGTTTTTGTTTTCAGGATTCTTTGATGAATAAAAGTCAAAAGAACAGCATTTGTTTGAAATAGAAATATTTTGTAACATTAAAAATGTCTTTGCTGTCGCCTTTGATCAATTTAAAGCTTCCTTAAAAAACAAAAACAAAAAAACATACTGACCCCATCTTTTAAATAGTAGTGAAAATCTATTACTATTGTAAATTGTATGTTTTTAGACTTGTAATATAGTGCACAGGTTGTGTGTACTACTTTTATGATACCCGTTTTTGCCCTTCACAATATCTGCTTTTCATGTTCCTCTGAAGAAAGAAATTCAGGGTGAGTAAATGATGACAATTTTTATTTTTGGGTGAACTTTTCTTTGAAGTATTATATCTGAGACCCTGATTTACTTGTGAATTACTCTGGAAGCTCTTATTCTTTATTATTTTTCTATTAAGTTTTCGCAAGGCATCTCCTAGTGCCTGGGATTATTTTAAAGAGTCTAAACTGTCCACCTGAATAAAATGAATATGAAGTAGTCACATTAATCTTTTACCTTCACACTGCAACAACATTCTTGAACTTTGAAGCTTTGAAGTAACATTTCCTTTACACTGAGGGAAAAAAAATGCTTTTCCTCACCCGCCTGAATCCGCTTTTAAATAACTGCCTTTTCCCTGTTTTTTCTGTGTCGCATCTACTTTGTTCTGACAAGAGGCTGATTGGTTGGTGGCCCGGTTGTCTCTGGCTGTGAAGTGCTTTTCAGACCTGCAGATGAGGAATTTCGCTATAGTCACAGCAAATCTGTCTGATATTAGCGTGGGTGAGAGGTGGCATTTCCCCCACATTTCCTGTCCCTGTGTGCGAGGAGGCTGACATTTCACACGAGTGCAAATGTGCAATCATTACTTAAGAGGATGGCTAATAGGATTGCCCTGTTTGCGACAAGAGTGTCTTTTATTATGTTCATATAATAGCAGATGGAATGTATTTCATTGTCTGTCTGAGAGTTGATACTTTCAGCATTTGAAATGTAAACTTTGTGTGCCAGTGGGAAGCTAGTCCAGGTGTTGTTTCCTCTGCGTTTGTATAGTTGCTGAGTCAGTAGGCAAGTGTAAGTCAGTTTGAAATGGTTTTTATTATTATTTATTTTAGTTTCATTGTTAACATGTGGAGTTACAGTTATATGAATTATATTAAAGGAATGCTGTCATGATTTACTGTCATTTTAAGACAAAAACAAAATTTTGAAACTGTTATCATCACTTAATTGAAGATTCATAATGCTTTTTCCCCCCACAAATAAGCACCTGGGTATTTCTTGCACTCTCTTATCATTCTTTAATCAAATCAAATCTCAATGTGTTCTCAAATCCTAATCATTCAACAGTGATTTCATATTAAATCTACTCCCTGGAGTTCATCTAATCACATCCTGCTTGTTATTCCAATTTTTGGGGGATGCTATATCTTTACGTCGCACTACAGGGCACTTTTCACCCCTTTCAGCTGTCAAAAATGACCTAAAATCACCAAAACCAACCTAAAATCACTTTGCCACCTACTCACCGTTACCCTTTCTGGCTTACCCTTTCCTTCCATTTGCCCTCATTTCCCCTCTCCCACTGGCCCAAAACTGGGCAGTTGCCTGCCCCATCTAAAAGCAGCTGTTATTATCCAGCAGAACTCCCAGACCCGACGAACAAGAGCACAAACGGTCACAGGCGTTGAGGACACCATGGTAATGTCAACAAGTTGTACATTTGGTACATTTGTGCTCTCCTGTCTTCTTGGTTCTTCCTTTTTTCTTTTTTTTTTTTTTAAATACATATTTTACCATATTAACTTATTTTAAACATATTTTCCATATTTTTTAAACATATTTTTGTATTTAATTCATTTTAATTTATAATGAGGTGGTAATTATTATTAATTAAGATGAATATAATTACATTTATGTTAATTTAATTTATAAATTAATAATTTGTTTTAATTAATTTCAATTTAAAAAAAATTATTATAGGAGCATTTTATTATAGGCACATCTCATTTCACTGATATTTTTTTTTTGTTTGTTTCATACCTTTTTTTATGGAAGCTTGTTTCTACCACTAAATAAAAAATAAAAAAGGTAATTGAGACTTTTTATCTCACACTTATGTTTTTCTCACAATTGCAAGTTTACATCTCCCAATTCTGACTTCTTTGCTCAGAATTGTGAGATATAAACTCACAATTGTGAGAAATAAAGTAAGAATTGCAAGTTATAAACCCCCAATTGCAGGATATAAACTCGCAATTCTGACTTTGTCTCACAATGCTGGCTTCTTTTCTCATATAAACTTGCAATTGCAAGTTATAAAGTCCAAATCTGAGAAAAAAAAAGACTTTTACTCAGAATTTGCGAATTTATATCTCACAATTCTTACTTTATAATTCGTAATTGCGAGTTTATATATATATATATATATATATATATATATATATATATATATATATATATATATATATATATAAACACAATTCTGACATTATAACTCATAGTTGCGAGTTTATATTGTGCAATTTGGTGAACAAAGTCGAATTGTGGGATTTAAACTTGCAGTTGCGAGAAAAAAGTCAGAATAGGGAGATAAAAAAATCGCAATTACCTTTATTTTTATTCATTGGTTTATTCAAGCTTCCATAGATTTTTTAGCACCTGTATAACCATAAAATTAGAGAATGTAAAGGTTTGGTTTACACCTCGACTTCCACCTTCACCCTACATATACAGTCACCCAGACACATTTATCGGATAATATTCAAATGTGTTCGTAATGTCACCTAGAGCGGAGTGTTTTGTATGTTGTGTTGCTTAGGTGTTTTTGTGAGTGTGTTTATATCTACATTTGTGTCTGTAAGAATGTGTTAGTATTCTGGATTTAAGTGTGCAATATTCCCACTTTCATCATATTAAATGTCAAATCAGTTAACAAGGGTTTTTATACAAACATGACCCTGATATCACTGTCAGTCCTGCTCCAATGAATGAATCCAAACGGATTTTAATCTCGGCAAGTTTTTACTCCTCCTTTGGCCTTTGAATATACAAACTCATCTATTCCTTTCACTTTGTTCAGTCTCCATCAGCCTCCTATGCCCTGACCACACCAGGCCTTCCGCCAGGCTGGGAGGAACGCAAGGACCCAAAGGGGCGAACGTACTATGTCAACCATAATAACCGTAGCACCACCTGGACGCGGCCCATTCTGCAGGTATGGTAATCTAGCGTAGCCTAGCTAAAGCTAGTAGAGGTCTATTCTTCATCAGATGTTTTTCCAGCATCATCCACTGTCGAATCTGAGAGTCTTTTATACGTTCCTTCTTTATGACCCATGTTTCTTCTCTACTGCTTCAATCTCATAGTTTTTTTATTGTTCTGCCTTTATCTGTTCACAGCCATGTTATTGTGTACTCTTCCCTTCACAATCTCTGGATGTTGTTTGTTCTGCCAAGCGTTGTGTGTTCCCTTGATCTATTTATTGCTACTCTGGTCCCTCTTGATCTATATCTTATCTTCCTCTTCCTTGTCCTCGTAAACTCTGTTCTTCATCCTTTGTAAGATGCACTTCATTCCTTTTTCTCTTTTAAAACTGAACAGATAAAAAGGCTTATTAAAAGAGAACCTATTATTCCATTTTACAAAGTATTGATTATGTTTTTGGGGTCTACTGGAATAGGTTTTCATGCTTGAACGTTCAAAAAATACATTACTTTTCACCTCATTTACATTATTGCAGCACCTCTCTTCCCAGTCTGTCAGTAACGGTCTGTTTCTATGAAGCCCCTCCATCCAAAAAGAGCTGGACCAGAGTGTTGTGATTGGTCAGCCGCTTCAAGCGTGTTTTTGAAAATGCCAAGACCCAAAAACTGCAAGTTTCAACACACTACTATCGCAGCTCAACCAGATCTAATCCCTTTTATTTTGCATATGCTTAGGCAGGAATTATTTAAATGAGGGATATTGAGGGATATCGTTTTCCTGGAAGGAAAATCAAGACGAGACGTTTCAGGAGTTCAGAAACAGCGTTTACTGATATAGAGAACAACTCCCTTTGAAACCGAATTTGTGCTCTGTAACTTTGCAGACATTTTTCATGCTCAAACAGCAACATTACACACTAAAGAATGATGGATATATAAAAAAGCAAAATAGGTCCTCTATAACTGCTCTCCAATCTTTTAACTACCTTAAAATAGTCCAGCCATTTATAAACCCAACAGACCATTTTTGTCCATGTAATCAAATTAAACATTACAGTTATTGATAATTTAATCAGTTTAATTAGCCTTCATTTCCTAATATAGTATTTTAGACCTTGCTCTCGATTCTGGACCTCTTGTAAACCTTGAATGCACTCCAGCTAGGCTTGTTCTTGGAGGGTGCGCCCATGGACCGGACCTTGTCGTGGCTAGCTAGCTAACCCTTCTCTTTGCCCAACAGCACACTGAAGATGGAGCCAGTACTTCAGCTGCGGCAGTAGGGGGCGCTACAGCAGCCACGCCCCCTGCTTCCACCCCTTCCTCCTCCAGCGGCCATCTAAGCGAACCACAAATGCGCAGACCCCGTAGCCTCAGTTCCCCCACCGTCACCCTCTCTTCCCCACTAGAGGTGAGAACATCCACAAATCCCTCTGTTCCGCCCCTCAATTTCTTCTTTCCTTTTACTTTTCCTTTCCTGCAGGTTCCAGTCCATCTAGCATACGTTTGATTCTTCTCAAACTGTCTTGGCTGTTCTTAACCAATATTTTTATACAAAGTTTTTGTCAAGTGTTACACAAACACCATGTAATTGTACTACTTGTTTTTAATTTAACAGTTTGGGATTGTTTTTGAAAGAAGTCATTTGTGCTTAGTAGGGTTGTCAAAAGTATCGACTTCAATACTTGCAATGTTGAGCGGATTCATGAACACTTGGCCATTGTGTTCACGCGCTAATCAGATATGTATGTGATTGGCTACAATGATTAACACACAGGAGTGTTTGAAAGCACATGGAAGTCTTTGAATTTGAAAGCAGGAGCATTTGAAAGCAGGTCCCCCCTGATAGATACCTGCTTTTGTGTGTATATGTGTAAGCACTCGGTGAAGAGAGTCATTCGCCGCTTTTCCACTGTCGGGCCAGTGCGAGCCAGGGTAACAGCGTGCCGGGCTGGGCCTATAGCCACAGACCTTAGGCACAGAGGCCAAAATCAAGTTGCATTTCCACTGTCGGCCCTTAAACACACCTCCCTTGATCAAACGTCACACAACCCAACCCATTTCAGCATGTAGACCATCACCTGACTACGATTAGCTCCGCCTTTCACCTCGACCGCGCCTCAAGCCCCAGCTGGCCCGCTTTGGACCAAGGTTTTCGGTGGGTTCGAAAAACCCGTGCCTTTGCCACCGAGGAAGCACCGAAGAGGCACGATCAAGCCCCGGAAGTGACAGTGGAAACGCGACCGGCCCTGGCACGCACTGGCATGCCCGCCTTTGGCCCGGAAGTGGAAACGCGGCTATTGATGACTATTTACAACATGTTTTTGAAGTGTTGATCATTGTAGCCAATCACAGACATATCTTATGAGCGTGTGAACACAGTGGCCAATCAGAGGAGTTTATGTATCCGTTCAACAATGCTCAAAGCTTCACATTTTCAAAATTTCAGTACCGACTTGGTATTGAAGTCAGTAATATTGTGAAATATTATTACAATTTTCCTATAATAAATTTAAAATGGAATTCTGGTGATAGGAAAGATGAATTTTCATGATCACACTTCAGTCGTCAGTGTCACATGATCCTTAAGAAATCATTCTAATATGCTGATTTGGTGATCAAGAAAGATTTGTAATTATCAAATTTGGAAACAGCCGTGATTGCTTAATATGTTTGTGGAAAATATGATACTTTTTTCAAGATTCTTTGAATAGATGAAATAGAAATCTTTTTTTTAATATAAAAAGTGTCGCTTCTTGTCACTTTATCAAAAAAATTAAAGAATTTAATGTTTGAAAGAAATTAATATTTTGTATTCAGCAAGGATGCATGAAATTAATCATAATTTCATGCATCCTTGCTGAATACAAAATATTAATTTCTTTCAAAAACAATTATTTGTCATTGAATATTTCTAATTTTATTTTGTTTTGACTTTTGTACATGCCCCATTTAACTTTTGCTTTTCCTGGCAAATTAGTGACAAACAGTGCAGGTCATTGTCATTTCCCTTATGCACACTATAATTTTATTGTATAATATAATTTAAATTGTATTACATATGTTGACACACGGAGTTCTGAGGAAAAAGATTCCTTCTAGATAAACTTCTGAGGTAAAAGATGTTTGCACTAAGTTCAACAGAGGTTTTCTGGTGTGTGTGTGTGTGTGTGTGTGTGTGTGTGTGTGTGTGTGTGTGTGTGTATCTTTGATTTGAAACGTCACTTGCATAAGTCAGATTCAGATTATCATTTGTGCAGTTGATTGCTAATGTTTTTGTTACATTTGGTGCTAGACAAGTGTTCATTTTGGATTCTGGTTTCACAGCTGTTTTTTTCCATTGCGACTGTGCAGTGTAATGTAATCACGATGTCCACAGCCACACACAGTTGGTCGAGATAGGAAATCGGTATTACCTTCTTTGCACACTGCCACTGGCTTCTTTTTAGGTATGACCAGCTGAGGCAAATGATTAGTTGTAGCTTTTGTATTATGCATGGATCAGTTTTAATATGAAAGTCTGATTCAGTCGAGAGACAATTTCCTGACCCATCTGCTCCAGACCTTTCAATTCAGGCTAATTTAATTCACTTCGATTCATGGTGAAAGAAAAAAAAAGAATCCTATTCTTTCTGCTTAGTGCCATTATCAGTCATCATCTTGTTCTCTTACTGCCAGAGACTAAATGCTAAGGAAACCTTACCAAACAGCCATACTTTCTTGAAAATTAGGTAATTTTATTTCAGTTAAAGGTTAAATTTTTGCAATGTTGGACAATAACAAAATGTTGTACATTTTTCAAGTATCTGTACTTTATCTATCAGAGTATTTTTATTTTGGGAAACGTTTACTTATACACTACATTCCAAAGCATGATATCCTAATTTTTGAAGTGAGATAGAGATGTCTGATTCATGAACGAGCTGATTCTTTCCACTCAACCTGATAAATTGGTTTACAAATCATATTGAGCGATTCCTTTTGTGAATTGAAATGATCGGATTATTTTTTTCTCATTTTTAAAATACTATATGGTATATTATTTCACTTGTTTGCACACTTGAATGATCAACTCAAATTGTTAAATTGAAGTATATTGAAGTTTAATTTTTTGATATTGTATTATAATGTTTGGTAATAAAATAAAAAAAGTTTGCTTGTTTGCAGATCAATATTCAATGTCTGCTCTAATCTTTCTCATTAGTGCTGACTAATGATTAATTTGACTTGAGCCAGCTAGAATAAAAATCATTTCATCGATCAGTACTTTACTTTTAACACATGTATATTAAAATCAAGTACTTTTGTACTTTTACTCAAATGAGTACTTATATTTTACAGGAGTAAAATTTTATTAGGGTATCTGTACTTTTACCTTTGGATGTTTTCCCATTGATTTTGTCTTTAATTTAGTTTTCCCACAAATAGGGACACATGCTATTTACACACACATACATACATACATACATACATACATACATACATACATACATACACACACATACTGTCTATTTAGCTTCTTTTTGTATTTCTTTTTGTAGTATTTACTGTCAGAATGGCAATTTAGCATTTTTATTTAATTTGTTGATTCATTGATGCACCCCAGAAAGGGACTTTTGACTATACTAAAAATCTTTGAAGACTTTGAATAAAGAGTAAAACATCTTGGGATGTATTTTTAATCTTCCCACAGGCTTTCAGAAGTTAAGTCCTTATTCGTGCTGAATCACAAAGTTGAACTGAGCAGCTGTTGTTTGTATTAAATTTTAATATACTCATCACCATTTACGTGTGCTTAGAGGGAACAGGGCTGTTTTCTACCCCCGCTTTGTAAATTCGTATCGGTTGACGCTACCTAAAGCTGCTGGTAGGGGCAGCTGTCCGTTTGCTTATCGTGAAATCGCGCCAAAGTGTCACCATTGCCAAAAAGAAGTTTAACCTCTCAAACAGCCATGACTTCATAGTTTCCTTCTGTTCTGTTGCTCTAAATCCATGTCTGACCTTAAACCTGCTTCTTATTTTGTTTTTATAGTCCATTGCTCTAAAATATATCTGCGTATAGTATACCTTAGCATTACTCAGAATTAAATCAGAAGCATGTTATGGCAATATGTTATGTTGTGTTAAATTAGCAAGTATAGCCATAAAACATTATTCATGTTATTCTGTAAAGCTTTGAACAGACAAGGCAGGCAAGTAATTCTAGTACTCTTGTGCTATACTAGGCTATTCTTATAATATAATATAATATAATATAATATAATATAATATAATATAATATAATATAATATAATATAATATAATATATAATATAATATAATATAATATAATATAATATAATATAATATAATATAATATAATATAATATAATATAATATAATATAATATAATAATATATAATGTAATGTAATCATTTTAACATATGAAAAAAAATTATAAAAATATTTTAAATTTCAATTTGAGCTCTTTCAATAGTATATGTGGCCTTTTGTCGATTACCACTGGAAATAATTTTGTTCACTATAATAGTAAATAAAAACATAATACTATATTTTATTTATTTATATTATAGTTATTATATTTTACGGATATTATATATATTTATTTATTTATTTTTACAAACTAAATTTAAAATAATTTTCAGTGCTAATCAGCAACAGGCCTCATATACTGTTGATTGATAGAGCTCGAATTGTAATTTAATACGGAATATTACTTTGAAAATGGCAAACAATCTTATCTGTCAATATGGACCTCAACCAGAGCTAATGGCCTCCGCTGTGAAGAATGACTTTGCTAATGGAATGAACAATAGCTCTTGTAGCTAATCTGCAAATGTTGGGGATGGGGAATAAGGGTCTCATATTCACTCTCATAGCAATTATTGCTAATTACAGCCACACACTTCCGTGCAAAAAACATGGTAGCTGACAAAAAAGGGCATGTCTGGTGTGGAAAATCCCAGTGCTGCTTTCTGACACAGTTTGTTTTATGTAATATACAATAATATATTTTATTTATGATAATATTATAATATTTTATTAATTATAATGTCATTTATAATGCTGTAGACTTTTTTGTTTTTGTAATAGATGTCTGTGAAGAAGAATAAGCTTTGAAAGTAATGTAAAAATGCCCCTTTTTAAGTTGCATGTCTTTGAATTAACTATCAAGCCTATCAAAATACATTGTAGTTCATGTTCTAGGGTTATAAATGCTCTGGGAACAGAGTTATGTTGCTTCTCGTCTTATTTCCATTGTTAGTTTAGCTTTTAGAAGGAAAGAATACCCAGAATTAATTTAGATAAGCAATTATGACAAATCATAAGACAGGTGGTACATTTTCCACATCTGAAATATGAAGATCTGTGGTAAATATTTCACAAAGGTTTGAAAGTTTACAGAAAGAAATATGGTTCTGTATTTATAAATGATCAGGGTCACACAGGGCCCTGTGAATTTTAATTAAAGTATTAAAAGGGGAACATTTGTTTTGAGAAAAGCGAGAGGGAGTGAAAGACAGAGGTGAAATGGAGGTGAAATCCTCTGAGTTGTGCACTAATTAAAATTTTAGCAGGATTAAATAACAGTGTGCGTCTCTTACATTTTTTGACATCTATTCGTGAAAGTCTTTCTTGCACAAAAAAAATTCTAATTAATGGTACACAAAAGATGAAAGAACTAAATAATGGAGTCTGAAAAACACTGACTCTGTTTCCTGTTGCAGGGAGCCAATAACGCCCCGATACGGCGAGCCGTAAAGGACACGTTTTCCAACCCTCAGTCCCCTCAGCCTTCCCCCTACAGCTCACCTAAATCCCAGCATAAAGCAAACCAGAGCTTCCTGCCCCCTGGATGGGAAATGAGAATAGCACCCAATGGACGGCCATTCTTCATTGACCACAACAGCAGAACCACTACATGGGTAAGAAAAACACTCACAAATCTGTTCCAAACCTAGGCAAGTGGCTGTGTCTGAAATCACATACACTCAAGTAGGTCAAGTCAAGTCAAATTTATTTATATAGCACTTTTACAATTGGTAATTGTTTCAAAGCAGCTTTACATATTAGAAGCACAGAAAAAAAAGGGAAATGGTTAAAAATAAGCTGTACAAACAAGCGTGGTAATATGTAACATATACAAGATGGTGCTACATTAAGCCAATGTCGGCTGACTCCCAGGTGCTGATTTTGAATAAGTATTTACTTTGTGAGCACTAAAAAAGTATGAATGAGTGTAGGATGGATGTAATCCGAACATACTACATTCGCCATGTTGTTACTGTCATGTGACCTAACAATGTCAGTTGCATCACTTCACTGCCAATCACAAATCCTCTCCTGTGGCCTCATGGGTTAGTAAAGTGTCCATCATATGCACATTTCAGAATATTACAGAAAGTAGTAGGTCATCCAGGTACTTTTTTGCCTACTCTTTTACAAGTACTGTAAATTCAGACATAATTTTTTTTGTCACTTTTTTTCCGCCTACTATATAGTAGGAAAATATGTGATTTCTTCACAGTAAGAGAAATCCCAGAATGTGTTGTGATTACCTCTGAGGAAACAAATGCAAGATAGCCATGAGAGAAGAGAGATTAAATGTTGTCTATAAATATTTCTAGAAATCACTAAAAAAAGTGAATTAAAATGTACCGTTATGCACAATATTTGTGTGCTATTTATTTTTATTCCTAGTATCATGCTGTTATTTTAGTAGCATGGTAATTGCAAACTCTTTTGCAGTCATTAGTGCACTATATTTTGTTGAACTGCTGGAGCATGACAGCTCTTTAGGTTTTGGAACAGAGCTACAGTTTCATTTGCTGACGCAACTATGGTTTATGCACAGCTGTGATCATTTATGTATCTATTTATATTGCATCATTAAGTATTTGTTTACTACGATACAAATGCCATCAGCAGTTTGACCTGTAGCTTGACTGGTTGACTCCTCATGACGGTCAGAATATCCACCTGCATTGTCTGTTTGCAGCTGCAGTGTTTTCTGAGAACTGTATAGCATTTTAAGCTTAACAGTTTAATAAAAATTATTTTATATTGTTGTTGCTGTTGCTGCTGCTGTTATTTTCCATGCATAATGAATCATGAATATTATTTTATTCATGATTCTTATTATAATCTCATATATCATTAGTATATTTTTATTTCTTAAATGAAATATAAATATGACTTAAAAATTCATGATTCTTATTACTATGCAGTATGTCGTCATATTATACTTTTATTAATCTGTATAATTTGCAAAACATTATTAGTCTTCAATAGGGGTGTGACGAGATCTCGCGAGACTAATATGTGACGAGATTTCTCGTCGAGGCAAAAAGTAGTCTCATGATATTGCCATGATAGAGTGTTAGAATGATTAGGAAAGAATATGCCACCGCTACGTTTACATTACGCCTCTCCTGTCGTTTTGCTTTGTATTTAAATAAAAAACATTTAATTTAGTTCGATGACGTTCGCCGGCGCTTCATATTTACAGAGTTACGCGCGATCGCCAAAGTAAAAGTAAACGCGAGCGCGCATTCAAACGCGATTTTAATACCCCGCGTTTGAAAGCGGCTCCCTGATGAATACAGATATATTTCAATATGAAAGCTATTTTAGGCTGGACAGTGTAGTTGTAACCATCTCTTAGCTCTGTATCAAAGAAACATTTGGTCTTATTTGCACTTTGAATATTGAGAGTGCAATTATGGTTGCACTTATTGTAAAGGGTTAGCATAAAAATGAATAACAGTTTTCTCTTAATCTTATTAAGCACAAACAGTAAGGTTTAATTTTTTTAACATTAGTTAATGCACTGTAAACTATCATGAACTAACAATGAATGACTATTTTTATTAACTAACATAAACAAAGATTAATAAATACTGTAGCAAATATATTGCTCATTGTTAGTTGATGTTGGTTAATACAGTAATGTTAATAAATGAGACCTTATTGTAAAGTGTTACCATTTTTATTTATTTATTTATTTTTCTATGATCAGTTTGTGGAAAGGAGTTCAGTTAGGAGGTCTAAAGTTGTAGAAGCTCATAAATCATGTACAGTAAGATTTGAACAGACTGAAATCATACAGAAGAGAAGTCAGTCAGTTGAGTTTGGGGCAAAACCTTTTACAGTGCTTGAGTATTGTTGTGTTTTCCTGCATATGATAATTCATACTCAGAAAGTAGAACTGAAATGACATTCATTACAAGATGATTAGTTAAAACATTTCAAATACACCTGCAGAATATTTTTTCTAGTCATGTATTTCGCCATTGAGGATTTCTTAAAAATGGTGTGTAAAAATCTTGTCTCGTCTTGGGAACTCAATCTCGAGTCTCGTCTCGTTTCGTGAGATACCCGTCTCGTCACACCTCTAGTCTTCAATCAGGGTTATTATCGTAAAAAAAAAAATCCATAAAAAGCATGTTCATTACTTACAAAAAACATTAACTAAGAAAAAAAAAACCTTCTTTATATATATATACTTTTTTTTAACTTTAGTTAATGTTACTGTTTGAGCATAAACATCATCTGCAAATTTACGACACTCAAAGCTCAATGCAAAGGGAGATATTTTCTTTTACAGAAATCGCTTTTTAAGGACTACAGTAAATGGTTGGTAAGGGACTACAATGAGCTTCTTTACGGGTTAGTGACATCACAAACCTCAAAATTTACCTAAACCCTGACCCCAGGAACACGCAACAAAGGCCACGTTGGGCTTGAGTTGTTGTAGTAGAGTGTTGTTGCCTTGTCGTTATTTTACAACGGACTGCTTTACAAACAAGGGAAAATTCAGTGCTGGATTTGCACAAAAGATTAACATGACGGCACATGCTAGTTGTTGAGTTGAATCAACTCCACAGGAACTACATAAATTTATCCACTAACCGTTCAGAAACGTCCAGTTGCACTCTAAATGTTGTAACTTCTTCCTGAGTCTCTCCATCAGTGTCACAATGTAAGGCTGAACACCGTTACTGACAATCCTCATTTTGGCTGTGTGAGATTCTCCAGCTTTGTTGTTGTTGAGCAACTGAAGCATGAGCTGTTAAAGCTCCTCCCTCTTCTCAAAAGGGGGCTGGGAGCAGCAGCTCATTAACATTTAAAGGAACACACACAAAAACGGCTTGTTTTTGCTCGCTCATTAACATTTAAAGGAACACACACAAAAACGGCTTGTTTTTGCTCGCACCCAAAAATGGGTAAATTTGACAAACTATAATAAATGAACTGTGGGGTATTCTGAGCTGAAACTTCACAGACACATTCCAGAAACACCAGAGACTTATATTACATCTTGTAAAAGGGTAATAATAAGTCCCCTTTAATAAAAACTATATAGACATTAAAAAAATAAAAAATTACAGAAATACAACAAAACAACTAAATTTGAAATAAAAACAGTTGTAAAAAATAAAATCTAATTCAAAATTTTAAAACTGTAATAGTATGTCAATAGTCAGTCCTTAATACAAAACAGCTATATTTTTATTGTTGTTGTTATATTTAATATTTTTTCTATTACATTTAGTGGTTGCTGTTTTATCGATTGTATTGATGCATTTATATTTAAAATGGAGATCTGTTTTTTTTATTTTTATGTTTTTCATTTACCTGCGTTAAGATGTAAGAAAGATATTTGGGGAACACAGATTTCTCTCTCACACACACACACATGCACAGGCTTGCTCACAATTGCACACTTCAGTGCCCCATACAGTATCTGGAGGGAGGCCCTGGGTCATGCATACGTGATCCATTTAGAATCGGTGTGCCACCTGGTGTCTGGCAGAGGAACTGCAGCCTTTCTTCAGCGCCCTAATTTCCCCCAGCACAGACTCGCCTTTGTCCATTTCTGTGTCAAATGTATTGCACCCTCTAAGGAGGTTCTTGGTAATTAGACAGGTTTAAAATGAAAACAAATCAATTTTCTTTTCCAGGCATTTTTTTTTTCATAATTGTTTAAAATAGTACATGGTGATTTACAAAGTATGTCATTATTAAATCTGCTAGAGGTTTTTAAATGTCCACAGAGAAGACTAAAATTTTCAATATGTGTAATTACTGCATAATCTCCCCATGGATACGTGAAAAAAAAAAAAAAAAAAAAAACACAATCATTCCAGTATTACTTTCTTATTATCTGAAGAACTGCATTTTGGCAGCAGACAGTGAATGCAATTTTCTGTTAAATGAGGATAAAACCTTCTGGGAAAATCAGAGCATGTGTCAACCTCTCTCTCTTTCTTTCTCTTTTCAGGAAGATCCACGCTTAAAGTATCCTGTTCACATGAGGACAAAAGCATCTCTAGACCCTGGCGACCTCGGCCCACTTCCTGTGAGTATAAAAAGAGTGCTGTTGAGCATTATTACCCACAATCCCAAGCTCTTTCAACAGCCTCGCCTGACATGTGTCCTTGTTTGTGGTTCGGCAATGCACGATCATGAAAACAACAGCCATATCACACAAGAATCGCGAAACTAATTCAATCTGCAAAGCAAAAAATAGGATTAAGTCTGACAAAACAGCTGCAACGAATGACACAACAACAGGAATTTGGCTGTAGTGTTTCATGGATTTCTTTGTTGATAAACTACATTCTCAAGCCTAGTTATTTAACACACTGACACACAGAACAATGCTACAAAAATCTAACAGTGGATTAGCTCATGAGATCATTTCTTTTTTTGTTTACCTATATTGCAACTTGTCCAAGAACAGCCCTAAAATCTGGCCTCGATAAGTGCCAAAATTGCCTTAGGTAAGTCAATGCTCGCCAGTTGGCTGGTAAATTTATAAGGAACTGTAACATAATACAACTCAAAATAACAGTGATATGCAAGATTCAAAGCATTTGCTAAAGAAAGCAGCTGTTGTGACTTGTGTAGCGAAGTTATGCTTTTTTTTTTTCTTCAGAACTCCATGTGGCAACATAGGTGAAATGTTCCCCACATTAAGCCAATAATAATAGAAATATGAGAAGCAAAATTACGTTTCGTGTCTGCACATTTTTACGACAAGTCTGATTTTTAGAGTCTGGCTTATCATAAAAACCTTTTGCAAATATGCAAAATCGAAACCTTCAAAATAATCTCATAAATAATAAATAATCCTGTTGATGATGTAATGTTTATATTTATTAAAAAAAAATTGTGAAGCACAAAATGATCAACAGTGAGGACTTATATTTTTTTTTTATGTATGTTTGAGAACGGTTAGTTTTTTGATGCATCTTGCATAAGATTTTGAAGAAACCTTGGAAAGATTTTTTTTTTTTTTTTTCCACCTTGGGAACAGACTTAGATGCTGGTGTTTGGTAATCGCACCTTCTCTTCTAAGGTTTTCAGTGGGAATATGTGCCAGGAATTAATGGGCTAACAGGGACTTATCTAATAAACATGTATTTTTGTGCTTTTTTTTTTAATGTAATATTGAAATTTCCATACACATTCAAGTAAGGTAAAAGTACATTTAATATATGCAGAAACATACATTTCTGTGGCTTCAAAACATTGAATTTTATATAAAATATCATATTAAATATCTAAGAATATACTTTTCCCTCTTTGTCCATCAGGTAGTTATTTTAGTATTATTTACATGCTATTTATTAATATTCTAAATTGGCTTTTATTTTTAGATTTTCAGTTTAGTTTCAGTTTTAGTAAATTTATGTACTTAATATTTTTAAATTTATTTTTATTTGTTTTAGTAATTTTAGTTCTTCAACTTATTTAACAATAACAACATTAGCACATTTTTATGTGGTTTTTCTTCTTTTTTAAAATGATTCCCTCTGCATTTACTGTAGTGCTGCTATCTCACAAGTTGGTGGTGTGTGTGTGTGTGTGTGTGTGATTTTCTCTCTGGTCTTTCGGTGGCGTGGGGGAACGTGGTGCGCTCTGCGCTCGATGCTGTTTGTGGCAGAATCTTCCAGAGGAGGTCGGTCCTCTCTCTGCCTGCGTGTTTACCTGCCTGCCCACCGCCCTCTGACCTCCGACCTCTCCACCCCTTCTTATCATTGCTGGCATGGATGACTGTCTGTTTTTCCCTTCTGTTTTACTCCCACTTTCACTCAACTGTCAGTCGTCTTTGTCCGTATTTGCTGTTCTTGTTCTGATTTTTTTGGTTTTGGTCTGTTTTTATCAGTCCTTACACTCTCTCTATAGAGCTTAATATTGACTGCCTACTTTTTAGTGGCCTTTGTTCCAGAAGTATTTTCCCCATTCATTTTCATCATCGGGATCTCAGTAAATCCCATTAATCATTGTGAATAATGTAAGTTAGTAATCTGGGTTTTTGTGTACTTTTAATGCATTTATTGTCATTGTCTTTTATGGCCTAGTGCTACAACATCAGATATCTAACCTTACCTAGATTCTGCTAGCCTGCCCGATTAGTATTTCATTGGTAACTTCTCTTATCAAATTAAAATATTGAAATCACTGATTCTCAACACAGCACCTTTTTTGTAAACGCATAAATGGCTGGAAAAGTCTGATTTATCTTACATATGGATTAAAAAACTGGGCCAAATATTAAATAAGTGGTAAATGAATTTGCATAAAGGTTCTTGGTTTGCGACCCACCAGATAAGAACCATTGCACTGATGGTATATGCTAATGTAAAAACTACACTCACTTTACAATCCCAGAACTCTTAGTAGTAGGTGTTTTGAAAGATGTTGTTACTAAACTTACTAACCCTAACCTTGAGATTTTCAATGGGATTTTTACTTCAAGAACCTTTCTATTAAGCTCTGTCCTTTTTTTGTCTCCATCTGTCTCTTTGTCATTCCTCCTGTGTACTGTTTGTCTCCATTTTTCTTTCTTTATATTTCTCTCTGCATGTATCTCTTTCTGGTTGTGTTGACCATCCATCCATCCATCCATCCATCCAACCAACCATCGCATGCATCCATCCCTTCTTGGCGTGCATCCATCCATCCCTCCATCACGTGCATTCATCCATCCCTCCTTCAGTTGCGTGCATCCATGCCTCCATCGTGCGCATCCATGCCTCCATCGCGTGCATCCATCCCTCCTTCCATCGCGTGCATCCATCCATCGCGTGCATCCATCCATCATGTGCATCCATCCCACTGTCGTGTACATCCATCCATCCATCATGTGCATCATCCATCCCTGTCGTATGCATCCATCCATCCATCCATCATCCATCGTGTGCATCCATCATGTGCATCATCCATCCCTCTGTCGTGTCCATCCATCATCCATCCATCCATCCATCCATCATGTGCATCATCCATCCCTGTTGTGCATCCATCCATTGCGTACATCCACCCACCATCCATCATCACGTGCATGCATCCATCCATCCATCCATCCATCCATCCATCCATCATGTGCATCATACATCCATCCATACATTCATCCATCCATCCATCCATCCATCCATCCATCCATCCCTCTATCATGTGCATCCATCCATTCATTTATTGTGTGCATCATACATCCATCCATCCATCCATCCCTCTATCATGTGCATCCATCCATCCATTCATTGTGTGCATCATACATCCATCCATCCCTCTATCGTGTGCATCCATCCATCCATCCATCCATCGTGTCCATCCATCCATTGTGTCCATCCATCCCTCTATCGTGTGCATTCACCCATCCACCATCCATCCACCCATCATCCATCCATCCATCCATCATGTCCATCCATCCCTCTATCGTGTGCATCCACCCATCCACCATCCATCCACCCACCCACCATCCATCCATCCACCCAACCACCCACCATCCATCCACCATCCATCCATCCATCCATCCACCCAACCACCCACCATCCATCCACCATCCATCCATCCATCCATCATCCATCCATCCATCCACCCATCCATCATCCACCTACCCACCATCCATCATCCATCCATCCACCCATCCATCATCCACCTACCCACCATCCATCATCCATCCATCCACCCATCCATCCACCCATCCATCCATCCACCCACCCACCATCCATCCATCCACCCACCATCCGTCCGTCCATCCATCCATCCATCCATCCACCCATCCATCTATCCATCCATCCATCCATCCATCTATCCATCCATCCATCGTGTGCATTAATCCATCTATTCATTCATCCATCCATCCAACCATTGCATGCATCCATGTAACCATCGCTTGCATCCACCCATCTATCGCATCCATCCATCCATTTCATGCATTAATATATTTGTCCATCAATCCAACCATCGCGTGCATCTACACATCCATCACATGCATCCATCCATCCATCCATCCATCTATCTATCTATTCATCCACCCACACACCCACCCACCGACCCACCGCGTTCATCCTGTGCTTCATTCGATACCAGTTTTGGTTGATGCCCCTTCAGCACGAGAGTCATGGTGTTGCACCTGTCTTCAGTGCTGGCTCACAGTCTCTCAGTCATGAACGAAGGTCTTGTCTCCTCTCCGGATCCCGTGTGTGGGTCGTCAAACAGCTTCCCTTTATGTTGTGGGTTATGAATTGTTGGATGTGTCTCCCTGGCTGTGATTTTTGTCAGGCCTGGCAGTTGCCCGTGATGTTGGTATCGGCGTTGGTTTGCAGGGGTCTCCGCTCTCAAAAGAGGGGCAGTATGTGAATGCGAGTGTGTGTTTGTCAGAGCGAGAGTGAATAAACAAGCTCTCTTCTGCATGCCAGTGGAACCCTGTCATGGAAGCTCTCCCACACTGAACAGAGGAATCTTCATATCTTCCTGTTCCTTCCTCCCGTCACATTATCTGTTACAGTTGTTGTGTTGGTGTATGAGTGGTTTATTAGGACTTGTGGTCTCTCCTGGTTTTAACATTTGACATCTCAACTTTCTCTCTCTCTCTTTCTCTCTCTGAATCTCCACAGCCTGGGTGGGAGGAACGAGTGCACGCAGATGGACGAACCTTTTACATTGACCACAGTAAGGAAACTTGTTTGTTGACAATAACTAGACATTTGGAGTAGGGAATTTTAAATTACCAGTGTATATGTGTGTGTGTGTATATATATATATATATAAATATTAGTGCTGCCTATTTGCCGTCTACTGTTAATAATCCCACCTTGCCTTCTGTTATGCTCATACAGTAGCAGGTTCGAGTCACAGATATGCTCTCAAGTTTCTGTTTATTTTGTTTCTTTATTCTGTGCTATGTGATCAATAACAATTTAGTTGTTTAAGGTAACACGAGTTGTGAGATCATTTTACGCATGCATCATTAAACTCTGATATGCCTTCGGTGTCCGTCCCTGTCGCACTCAACAACACAGGTGTGTTCAACCCTGCTGAATCTGCTGCTACAGTCGATACACACCTGTTCTGTTTGTCAGCTACACACATTCACAAACAACTTCTAGCCATGTCCAGTATTGGGTGCGGTGACTTCTGTTGAACCACCTCGTTGAAAGTTTGTTCAATTAGAATTTGGCCTTAAATTAAGCATACTTTACTGTAAATATAATCTGTATCAAATAGCACTGAAAAAGGTGAACAAAAAAAGGTAAATTATAAATGCTTAAAGGGTTAGTTCACCCAAAAATGAAAATTCAGTCATTAATTACTCACCCTCATTTCGTTCCACACCCGTAAGACCTTCATTCATCTTGGGAACACAAATTAAGATATTTTTGATGAAATCTGATGGCTCAGGGAGGCCTCCATTGCCAGCAAGATAATTATCACTTTCAGATGCCCATGAAACTACTAAAGACGTATTTAAAACAGTTCATGTGACTACAGTGGTTCAACCTTAATGTTATGAAGTGATGAGAATACTTTTTGTGCCCCCAAAAAACAAAATAACGACTTTATTTATTATTTGGCAATTTGATACAAGCTCCAAACCACTGATTCGATTCATAAAGCTTCATGAAGCAGTGTTTTGAAATCGCCCATCACTAGATATTGTTGAATAAAGTCACTATTTAGTTTTTTTGGCGGACAAAAAGTATTCTTGTCGCTTCATAACATTAAGGTTGAACTACTGTACTCACATGAACTGTTTTAAATATGTTTTAGTAGCTTTCTGGGCATTGAAAGTGTTAATTATCTTGCTGTCAATGGAGGCCTCACTGAGCCATCGGATTTTATCAAAAATATCTTAATTTGTGTTCCGAAGATGAACGAAGATCTTACAGGTGTGGAACGACATGAGGGTGAGTAATTAATGACAGAATTTTCATTTTTGGGTGAAACTGTTTGAAAAAATACATATAAAAAAGTTTTTAAATTTTTTTGAAATGCTGCATTTATTTAATCAAAAATACAGTAGAAATAGTAATAAAATGGGCTTATACAATTTCTCTTCTCCCCTTCAGACACCAAAAAAACACAATGGGAAGACCCTCGCCTCCAGAGTCCTGCCATAACTGGACCCGTGAGTGTGCTTTTATTCTCTGTCACAACCTTTCTCTTTATATATATATATATATATATATATATACATGACCTCTCCAGATTCTGTTCTTGACAGATTTTGTGAGAATCATAAAAATATACTTATCAAACATTCTTTTGAAAGCATAATTTCTGATCTGTTACAAACTTATGTTTGATTTCTTGCTCGTCCTGTGATATACGTTGTTACCCTGATGTTAAATGTATTTTTGTTTATTTGCTTGTCGTCTTTTAGGCGGTGCCGTATTCTAGAGAATTCAAGCAGAAGTATGACTACTTCAGAAAGAAGCTAAAGAAACCGGTAAGAAATGAAGCGTTTTCAGAGACGTTGCTGTGAGCTCTGTCATGTCACATACTGTATTCCTAGACACACTAATTTATTCTGTGTGAAATCTTTGTCGAGGAGTGAAGGTTTTTTTTCTGTTGGGTGTTAAATTGTTCTTCACACGACAGAAACACAGCCGTTTACAGTACTGTGATTGTTTCAGGCATTAATGTTAAGTTGAGATGCTAAAGTGACGTAAAAAAGCTTCAATTTATTATTTTGTGGTTTTTAATCATCTAATTAAATCCAGGATGTAATTTAATGATATGTTCTGTCTTGACTTGTGCTCTCCTGCAGGCAGATATTCCGAATCGCTTTGAGATGAAGCTACACAGGAATAACATCTTTGAGGAGTCATACAGACGGATCATGTCCTTGAAAAGACCCGACAGCCTGAAGGCCCGCCTGTGGATCGAGTTTGAATCGGAGAAAGGGCTGGACTATGGGGGCGTGGCCAGAGAATGGTTCTTCCTGCTGTCCAAGGAGATGTTTAACCCTTATTATGGGCTGTTTGAGTACTCAGCCACGTAAGTGTTCCATGTGTTTGTGCACTACAGTTTTGTGTTGTCAAGTTGCGTAAATCCAGAACTCTCACCTCGTATCCATATCCTGTTTTACTTTGTAACCCTGAGGCTTTATTCTAACTCACTTTCCCTCTTCTTTTGCAGTTCTTAGCTCACTTTCATAATGGTTTTTTTTTATAGTTGTGTGACATGATTTAGATGTGAGCAGTCCTCAGGTCTTTTCTTTAGATCTGTGAGCTCAGTGTATATATATATCTGTCTGTCTGTCTGTCTATCCATCCATGTTTCTATCTATCTATCTATCTATCTATCTATCTATCTATCTATCTATCTATCTATCTATCTATCTATCTATCTATCTATCTATCTATCTATCTATCTATCTGTCTATCCTTCCTTCCGTCTATCTATCTATCTATCTATCTATCTATCTATCTATCTATCTATCTATCTATCTATCTATCTATCTATCTATCTATCTATCTATCTATCTATCTATCTGTCTGTCTGTCTGTCTGTCTGTCTGTCTGTCTGTCTGTCTGTCTATCCATCTATCTATCTATCTATCTATCTATCTATCTATCTATCTATCTATCTATCTATCTATCTATCTATCTATCTATCTATCTATCTATCTATCTATCTATATATCTGACTGTCTATCCTTCCTTCCGTCTATCTATCTATCTGTCTGTGTGACTATCTGACTGTCTATCCATCCACGTATCTATCTATCTATCTATCTATCTATCTATCTATCTATCTATCTATCTATCTATCTGTCTGTCTGTCTGTCTGTCTATCTCACTGTCTATCCATCCATGTATCTATCTATCTATCTATCTATCTATCTATCTATCTATCTATCTATCTATCTATCTATCTATCTATCTATCTATCTATCTATCTATCTATCTATCTATCTGTCTGTCTATCTGACTGTCTATCCTTCCTTCCATCTATCTATCTATCTATCTATCTATCTATCTATCTATCTATCTATCTGTCTGTCTGTCTGTCTGTCTGTCTGTCTGTCTGTCTGTCTGTCTGTCTGTCTGTCTATCTGACTGTCTATCCATCCACGTATCTATCTATCTATCTATCTATCTATCTATCTATCTATCTATCTGTCTGTCTGTCTGTCTGTCTGTCTGTCTGTCTGTCTGTCTGTCTATCTCACTGTCTATCCATCCATGTATCTATCTATCTATCTATCTATCTGACTGTCTATCCATCCACGTATCTATCTATCTATCTATCTATCTATCTATCTATCTATCTATCTATCTATCTATCTGTCTGTCTGTCTGTCTGTCT